>NW_025765187.1:0-236676 GCF_003918875.1 Haliotis rubra | reverse complement strand
CATACATACATACATACATACATACATACATACATACTCTGAATATACATACATGCATGCATGCATCCATTCATCCATCCATCCATCCATGCATCCATCCATCCACTCCATACATATATGCATGCATACAGGTATACATACATACATACATACATACATACATACATACATACATACAGACATACACACACACATACATACATACATACATACATACATACATACATACATACATACATACATACATACATACATACATACATATACATACAGACAGAACATACATACATACATACATACATACATACATACATACATACATACATACATACATACATACATACATACATACATACATACATACACACACACACATACATACACACATACATACATACATACATACATACATACATACATACATACATACATACATACATACATACATACATACATACATACATACATACATACATACATACATACATACATACATACATACATACATACATACATACATACATACATACATACATACATACATACATACAAATGCATCAACATGACCAACCTGATAGCTGGTGAGACTTGTGGACTTGGTTTATGCTTGTATTGATTTCTCTGTTAGTGTCTAACCCACAGAAAAGCAAAGACTATCGCTGGCCAGTTTCTTGAAAAACTTATTGACGGAAAGGCCCCATGTTCTTGAGGATCTCATCAACACAGTCATGAACAGCATTAGGAATGTACCTCTTCATCTCAGATGACCGTCCCCCTGACGAATTAATAAATTCTACACGTTATATCTACCACTGATCTCTCTCTCTCTCTCTCACTAACTCACACACGCGCACTCTCTGTCTCTCTCTCTCTCCCTCTCTCCTCTCTCTCTCACCAACTTTCTCTCTCTCTCCAATCCCCCTCCTTCTCTCTCACTAACTCACTCACTCACTCTCTCCACACAAACCCAGACGTGCATGCACGCACATACGTACGCACGCACGCACGCATACATACACACACACACACGTATAATATGCAATATTGCTTGAAACCATGGTGAGGATCATCTCGGTAGAAATAAGGCGGTCTGACCAGAGGTTACTCATCACCTGTTTTGTCTCATGTTCATAAATATTACACGTGGTTGCAACGTTAACTTGAAGGAGACTGTTTTGGTCGTTTTACGTTGTGAAAAATACAGTTCCAACCAACAATTATGTCATATTAAAATCTACAACGTGGTGTAATCGATATCATGTTTTGAAGTGTTGTGAACATCAACATACGTCTGCTGACTGCGCACTAAAACATCTTGGTACTATTAACAAGCAATGTCATAGATAATACAGGTCAATTTGCCTTTACCAAAGTCATACAAAAGACAAACTTGTTATTACAGGGCCTACTATGCTATAATGAATGCAATCGACGTGTCCACCACCTTTGCCTTGTTCTGAACCCCATTCAAATGGGAGAAAATACCCCTTGTCTTAGTTGCGTATTGTCGCTCTATGGGTAGCTAATAAAACACGTTATAATAGTTTTAAAATGTGTTCATGCTCAGCAGAATATACACCTATGTACATGTATGTAAATATTCATTGGTTAGCTTCATATTCAGACGACCCGTGAACATCCGGGATAGAATAGGTCTTCAGCAACCCATGCGTGCCACAAGAGGAGACTATGCTTGTCGTAAGAGGCGACTAACGGATCGGGTGGTCAGGCTCGCTGACTTTGTTAACACATGTCATCGGTTCCCAATTGCGCAGATCGATGCTCATGCTGTTGATCAGTGGATTGTCTGGTTTAGACTCGATTATTTACAGACCGCCGCCATAGAGCTGCAATATTACTGAGTGCGGCGTAAAACTAAACTCACACACTTACCAAGATCACGATAGGACGCTTTAACCACTAGGCCCTCTGTGAAGCACAAGTTAGTTTATTACCCGTCGAAGATATCACTGTTTAATAAGTCTACAATATTATTACACATTGTGTAATAGCATCGCGTGATGCCGGACGTAAGACGTCATAATGAGCTACAGTTATGACGTCACAATGTTAATACCGCTGTCACACAATGGTATGAGACGTTGCTTCACTCGCGGAAAGCTGAGAGCCATCACACCGTTCGCTATTTCTATCAATTTATGTTGGAGAGTAATAAACAGAATACTAAACTCGCTTCCGTGAACTACTATTTTATTAAACTCGCTTTCGCTCGTTTGATACCAAGTTATTAACTCGTTTAATAAAACTGGTATTACACGGAAGGTCGTTTAGTATCCTCTATTTATTTCCATGAATTTTATGGAGCAATTATACATTATTATCTTTCAAATACAAATATCAAGCTTTTCCTTATTTAAAATTTCAAAATAACACGTGTGATCGATAACTCATGCCAGGGCTCTTCCTGTAGTATGGTACCAGTTCTGTAGATATGGAGGAAATGTCGTGTATGTCGTGCGCACTTGATCTTTGATGGGGAGCTGCTGTCAAGGGAGATAACTCTTACAACTTGGGAATGGTTCTATGCATGTGGAATGTGCTTGTCTCGTACCTTTCAGGTGTTGTAGAGAACGGGGTCAAATTGAAATTACTCTCTTACAATACAAATTAACGGTATATTATACAAAAGGCACACCTCTGTTCAGGTTGCATTACCGATACAACGGAGTTGTTTCACAATATCACCTGGTTGTGAGTGTCGTGAACCATTTGTTTGAAATATGTATCCCAGTTAGAAAGTCATCACATAAGCGATAAAACATCGTGGTGGGATGAAATTAGTCTTTGATGTTTAAAACTATTCTGGAAATATTCTGCTGCTATCCCACTCTTAAACAACCACTGCTGCAACGGTCGTACTACTTTAGCGACAACCACCGTTCAGACATCGTGGTGGGATGAAATTACTACTTCAGCATCCCACTCTTAAAAACCACTGCTGCACGGTCGTACTACTTTAGCTGCACAACCACCAGTTCAGCGACTACTACAGACTCAGCGACAACCACCGTTCAGGCTGTACTACTTCAGCAACAACCACTGTTCAGATTGTACTACTTCAGTGACAATCACCGTTCACACCATACTACTTCAGCAACAACCACTGTTCAAACTGTACTACTTCAGCAAGAACCACCGTTCAGACTGAACTACTTCAGCAACAACCGCCGTTCAGACTACTACTTCAGCAACAACCACCATTCAGACTGTACTACTTCAGCGACAACCACCGTTCAGACTGTACTACTTCAGCGACAACCACGTTAAGTGGATGTTTTGTTGCCATCGGGTTTTGTTGCAAACACCGTCGTTATTTGGCATCAGAATTTACTGCGAGAGAATGATGTTGTCAGCTTCTCCCTCTTCTATATTGACCTTGTCAGTCACCGTCTACCGGTATTCCTATTTCTCAGCTTTCATTGGTCACTCGTGTCAGATAACAGACCTGAGTTCGTAGCTCTCAGTCAAAGCACGGAATTCAGGCGTTCCGCAAATGCAGTTTGTTTGATCTCTTATGTGCCGTTCTCTGCATGTACGATTCTTCGGTCTATCTATCTATCTATACATGTGTACCTCTCTCTCTCTCTCTCTCTCTCTCTCTCTCTCTCTCTCTCTCTCTCTCTCTCTCTCTCTCTCTCTCCTCTCTCTCTCTCTCTCTCTCTCTCTCTCTCTCCCTCGATTGTGCACTCACAAAACATCAGTAATTTTCGTACATCATAAGTGACACAATTATTCGAGATAAAGAATTACCATCAGGAAGTACAAAATAAATTCTGACAGTTCCGCATTCCCAGCGGGTAACATAAAAAATGATACTTGCTTGTAATCGGGGTACATTGAAAATAATAGAAGAGCGCTCAGCCAATCAGAAAACGACATTTATGTGTGAGGTACGATAAATGTTTTTGGTCTGTTTGATAGAATTTTAAGAGAGAGAGCGAGAGAGTGAGTTTAGTTTTACGCAGCCTTTAGCAATATTCCAGCAATATCACGGCGGGTGCGAGGTAGATAAAGGGGGTATATATATCTATATATAGTATATATATATATATATATATATATATATATCGTGTCTATTGATATCAATTATATCAACACTCGTTGATAAAGGTAAAACTATCCTTGGCAAGCGACAGATATGTGTAACTTTATCAACTCTCTCTCTCTCTCTCTCTCTCTCTCTCTCTCTCTCTCTCTCTTTCTCTCTCTCTTTTCTCTCTCTCTCTCCTCTCTCCCTCTCTCTCTCTGTGTTGTGTGTTGTGTGCTGGATAAATACCTTTGTCAATCACTCTGTAACTTAAAGTCCAGCCTCGAATGAATAAGCGTATAATAGACTGTGGCCTAGCAAACAAAGGGGGTATAATCAATATTATGAATTATAGTTACATCACGAGACCTCTTCAGTGAGTTGTTGAATAACGCTGACATTTACAATTTAGAACCATAAAACTTCAAGACAGTTTCAGTTTGGCTGCTTTATGCACAATGACACGTTTATGAAGGTGGGAGAAGAACATATTGCATTCTCTCGATGTGTATAAAAGACTACCAGACTGCACACATCGTCACTTCATCTCGATCCACAAAGATGAACGCACTTCTCACCACCCTTCTCTGCACCTTGGCCGGTAAGTTGGTTTTCATATTCCAAATATTCTTTGGCAGTTACATAAAGAAGGAACAAACGTCATATAATGTTCAGGTTTCTAATAATACTATAATACAAACTCATCAATCTGGATGTTATCACGAAAAGTGTACATACCATATCCACTATACATGCTCTTGTAGCTACGGCTCTGGCTGAGATCAGTCCCAACATCGTTGGAGGCAGCAATGCAGCCTCAAACGAGTTTCCCTGGCAAGGAAGTATTCAGGTGAGGAGCGGCTCCAGCTGGTTCCACATCTGCGGCTGCGTCCTCTACACCACCACCAAGGCCCTCACTGCCGCCCACTGTCTCTCCAACAGGTAAGGATGTATATGGATAAGACAAGAAATAGAAACTGCAATTAAACAACGACAAGAAGTAATTATTGCTGGTACTCCATATCAATATAAAGCAGTCTCAACAAATACTATTGTGTAATTTTCGTCTCTTTCTCAGTAAAAAGTCGACACTTATTAACCTGAAAGTACCTAGCATGTATACGTGGGAAATCTACTACATACACACTATCAGTTTGTAAACGTTCACCATTACAAAACCAGTTTTTGTCCTATTTTTTATATATCTTTACACGATTTGTTTTAAGACAACGATTTCAGTTTTATCTCTGTTTACATTTGGTTTTCATTTATTACAATTCCTCTGTTGTACTGTTAGCCAGTAACTGTACATATAGCAAATTCTGGCATCTGCAAAGGAGATATCGTTTGACAGTAGATTTGTACAATGCCGTAATGTCATTAATTACATGACATCACAATGCTATGACCTCAGAAACCTGATTACGTCACAATGCTGTGACATCGCTGCACTGCAAGGCTAATGGCAGTACCATGTTCAGAGAAGTACATTTTTCAGTCAAAACTAGTGAAAAGTGATTTTTTATGATGTATAAAATCTCACCCTCGTCTCTTCTGACATCAAATATATCAACACTCGTTGATAAAAGTAAAACAAACTGTAACTTTATCAACTCGTGGTGATATGTTTGATATCAAAAGACACTCGGTTGAGATACACTATATGTGCACCGTTTAAATCCTGGTAGTTGAGGTAACAGAAACATCTTAATGTCATAGTAATACAGGAAATGTATCTTAGTAAATGTACTAAGAAATGCAATAGTTCTACTAAGAGTGAAATTGTTGTTCAGGCAGGTAACAAACTATTGCGGGAGTTTGGAAATAAAATCATCTGTTAACCTCACTGCTTTGTTGCATGTAAGAGGCAGTATAGTCCCTAACATACATTTTGAGGCACCTCACTGATAATGTCTCTCGCATGTCATTTACAGCGCAAGCAGCTACCGTCTGGGCTTTGGCATGCTCAGAATGAACAATGATGATGGAACTGAACAGTACTCCTCAGTCACCTCCTACACCAACGTAAGTTACGTCCTTTTGTTCAAACACTTTCATGTAATATGTATAGTCTACTGTTTCATTGAATGTTTTGGAATTTTGAGTGATAATTTCAGCACAGGGAACTTTGTTGTGTTAAGAACTTTAGTGTCAACTGTTGAGCCCTGTTATTTCTGGTTATGTTGTGCAGCATCCGAGCTACAATGGTAATGCTGCTGGCTATCCCAACGACATCGCAGTTCTGAGACTGCAAACCTCCATGGACACAAGCAGCGCAGCTGTAGGAACTGTCAGTCTGGCTTCTGGTAGCAACGACTATTCCGGACAAACAGCCACGATCAGCGGATGGGGAAGACTCTCTGGTCAGTATTTCTCATTGAGTGAAGTCTTGTTGTCATGTTCATTTGTCCATAAGATCTACATGACTATGGCAGTACTTTTACCACCTTTTCCATATGTTTGCTCCCGTAGGAGGTGGCAGCACCCCCAACAACCTCCAGAAGGTGGACATGACCGTATTGACCAACAGCGACTGTTCCAGCAGATGGTCTGGCATCAGTGGAGCCACTGTCAACAGTGGACATATCTGCATTTTTGCGTCTGGCAAATCTGCTTGCAGTGTGAGTTCACGTTACCATGTTCACCTTCGTTGAAATATAAATCATGCAGTTAAGTAAGTCCCGTACCAGCTCTACCATGACTTGTGTGACGTTATACGAATACGGATACGTTGCAATCGTAAAACGTGATCGCCATTAACGTGTGATAAACCTCTTATTGGTTACAGATGATTACATAGGCGATTACTTTCGTTTCTAGGGTGACAGTGGTGGCCCGATGGTTGTCGGTAATACGCTGACTGGAATCACGTCATGGGGTATCAGCTCCTGCTCTGGCAGCTACCCCAGTGTCTACACTCGCGTGTCCTCCTTCAACTCCTGGATTCAGGGACAGTAAAGTACACTCCTTGTAGAGTCGGCGTTTCCTGTTTCATGAATAAAGTGCACAAAACATTCAAATTAAGTTGTCCATTTGTTACTGAACATGACAAGGTCTGTATGAGACCTTGTGAAAAATTCAAAGTGGCAAGTCAATACTTTCAGTAGTGGAGTACCTCCCTGTTTCTGAGAATGCAAACCTCCTGGAAACACTGTAGCCAGTATCACGGGACATTCAAAATGATATAGTAATGTGTTTTATTGTTATCTTTACCGATAGTCACAAGGGTCAATTACTGTACCTATAGGTTAACCCTGAAATATGCAAGCTGAAGAATTGAATGAGAACAAACCTTTAAATCAGCCTAAAACAAAGTCGCTGTTGTAATGGCAACAGAATTAGCAATAGTAATATACACCTTGCAGCAGCAGTTCCCAAGCTTCCAAAAACAGGCTTGGGGTGGAATCCAGGATCAAAATGCCACCTCAATACAATCGGGGGTCTTGATGTAGGATCAGAGACGTCTTTTTGAATCTTAAGATTTTAATGTTTTCTGGAACGTTCTGTAACTTGCTGGAGCAGTCTATCACTAAAATTCCATGCTTCTCTTGACTATAGAATCCTAATGCCCACAGTCATACACACACACACACACACACACACACAGAGAGAGAGAGAGAGAGACACACACACACACACACACACACACACACACACACAGACACAGACACACACACACACACACACACACACACTCACACACACACACACGGATACACAAACACAAAAACTGACACACACACACACATCATTAAAAGAAGCCATTATATATAGAGAGATTTTTCTGCATTTATTATCTTGTTTTATTAACATTTAGTTGATATACGTGACCCCGTTAGTCAGCTCTTCACGAGTGTTAAATATGAAAGACATGAGCTGAAGACATAAAGACAGGGTCATTATGACAGACTAACAGTTTAACATTTGGGTGGAATACCCTGTCAGTCAACAACTGACAAACTCCTCACACGTCACAATTGCCTATTAAGAATGGAGGCCGCTACTTCCTGGTAGAAGCAAGAAAACCATTCATAGCAATATCTTATGTATGTTTCTAGTAAACGGGAAGTTAGGAATGGAAATTATATAAGCCACACTTGATACCATAGAGTCTTGGAGCACCATGATATATTCACCCAAGAGGAAGTACTGGTCGCGAGTCAATTTGGGTTGGGGATATGTTTCATTCATTTGCCAATCTACCAATCATTTGCTGAAATAGCCCAATCGGGCAATCGGGAAAAGAAAATTAGTTATCAGTACCCTGATTTGCACCAGTTATGTGGACATAATTGAAGACGAATTGTTTTACAAAGCTGACACCTGATTGACTAAAACAAGGTATTCTTCATTTTGATTGGGCGTTCGCTCCTGCGGGCGGTTTGTGAGGTGAGGTGAGGTGAGGTGAAATTGGGTTTTGGCTTCAGAATATTTCGCTCATATGACGACGTGCAGGTGTGTGTTTGTGTATGTGCGGCTGCTTGTACTTGCCCAGACTTAAGCTGGGTTTATAGTCCTAGCCCACTGAGATACCACGCCGCAGTGAAGCATGAATACCCTACTCAGACACATTATACTGACTCCGAGCCGACCAGTCCTTGTTGTACCTATTAATGCCGAGCACCAGGCAGGGACCAACAAATACCATATTTTAACGTCTTTTGGTATGACGCGGTTGGGGATCGAACCCGCGACCTTCCGGGCGGACGCTCTAACCACTATACCACGGAGGCGGTTAGTTTGTGAGAGGTTGATGGAGAGGAGTAAATGATCTGACATAAACGGGAATCACACTTCTCTAACCCGAAGCCATCACATCCCTAAAGTGCATTCACGGTGTAGAGCTACAGGTAAATAAAATGTATTTACACGCTGAAGAATCGATCAATTAAATAATTGAATATAGATATTTTCCCACTGAATTCTACTACTCATCCAAGACATATTCTTCGCATGCCTCATAATGCACATCGTATTCAAAATCATCATCATCAGCAGCAGCAGCAGCAGCATCGGCAGCAGCAGCTGCAGCAGGTAAGAGGCCGTTTACATCTTTATCCTTCTTTCCTTCGCCTGCACATTTCGAGCATTTTGAGGCCGAAGGCAGATCTGGTTCATAGAGGTCATTCGATGTCCTTGACATTGACAAATCCAAACCGGATCCACGTGACCTGTTACGTATGCATAATCAGGAAGAACCTGAATGTCAAAGATTCCGACCTTTTTCCAAAAATTCAGATTGCTAATTGACAAAAACTGAAAAAGGCTGCATTAATAAGATTTTGGAATAAATCTTTTAGGATTTTGAGTTTATTGTTGAATAAACACTTTTCCTTGCCGGATACTGATAATGACAGCTAAAATCTGTTTGTTTTGTTTGTAAAGCAACTTTTACTGCAATTTAAAATTTTACTTTTCTTGGTTTGACTGTAACTTTTACTAAATCTTAGTTCACAAACTTTCACCCATTCACAATAAATAACGAATTTATATGCAACATAACAATCAATTATTACTTTCACTTTTCAAAATAAAGTAACTTGTTTTAGGACAGAAAAAAACACCTGTTTCAAATATAGGCAATTATCCTAATTAAAGTAGATGGTAATTTCAATGATGTTTTCGTTTTTGAAATGTTTAATGCTTGCTAGTGATAAAGGTTATTTTTTGGAAAGAGTTTAGAATTTCATTTCAGACAAAATTAATTGTTAAAATTACAGGGTGGTGCTTATTTTATGCACGGTTGCATAAATATACATTTTATACATTTCAACATTTTGCACGAAAACATCTGTGTTCTATGCAATTGACTTTTTATGGTGCTGTAAAATAGTTTCCAAAGCATTACTTTGAAATCAATGTTATCGTATCCCCGAACGATTAAGGGACGCAACTCTGTAAGAAATGAAGTGCTGAACACTTGGCCAGACATTAAACGTGCCATGTGTATTGCGCTGAAATCAGATTAATGTCACCTTCATGCAGATCACAGAATTTAGTTAACAGATGAGAATTAATGGTTGTTCGTTTGTTATTTAACGCTGCACTGAGCTATATTCCAACCATATGGCGGCCGTCTGTAAATAATCGAATCTGAACCAGACAATCCAGTGATCAACATCATGAACATCGATCTACGCAATTGGGATACGATGACATGTGTCAACCAAGTCACCTGACCACCCTGACCACCCGATCCCGATAGTCGCCTCTTACGGCAATGGGGCCGTGGGTAACCTTGTGGTTAAAACGTTATCTCGTCACGCTGAAGACCCGAGTTCGAATCCCCACATGGGTACAATGTGTGAAGCTCATTTCTTGTGTCAACCGCCGTGATATTGCTGGAATATTGCTGAAAGTGGCGTAAAACCGAATTTCACTCACTTGCTCACACTTGCTGAAGACCAGTTTTAACCCGGATCTTAAGGGGGTGATGACATCAATGAGGGGTAATGGCTGTATAGTTAATTTTAGTTGCCTGAAGAAAAAGTGTCCTTCAGGTTTTGAATCTGGAACTGAACCCCATTGAGTTCAAAATATTACGTGTATTAACTATGTACTACGTTGTGCGGCAGTGTTATTCATTGTGGAATAGGGTTGTATTTGGATTAATTTTCGCCCTGAAGAATTTAATGACACATGTAAGAGTGAAATTGGCTATGTGTATTTTTCATATCATTGTATCATATCATGCGTAAATGTAAGCATCATGAAAGTATATGAAAGTAAGTATCTTCTACCTTGATGAAAAACTTTCATATAGGCTTTGACGTTAACACTCGTCCAGACATAAAGGAATCTTTAGCCCACAGACAAATAGTTTTCGCTGGAGTAAAATCATATGCAAAACGCAAATGACACAGTTCTGATTCAAGCGTCTGTAAAATGTTTACAAGCACAAGAGTCTTTAAAATGTATCTGAGATACACAGTGAATTATCAGTCTTCTTACGTTTCCCGACAATGCAAAGGACACTTGGGCAATATGTGGAGAACCAG
The DNA here is from genome assembly GCF_003918875.1 of Haliotis rubra. Lineage (NCBI taxonomy): Eukaryota > Metazoa > Mollusca > Gastropoda > Lepetellida > Haliotidae > Haliotis > Haliotis rubra. The sequence goes on along the minus strand of NW_025765187.1, from coordinate 225,630 downwards.
TTGAGGATTTATTGGGGATCTGTCCCTTGCCTTCCTTGAGGGCGACATGTGCCCTGTGGTGGATGTCTTCAAGAGATCCAAACTGAGTAAAAATGTGGATTTTCTTATGTGCCCCTTATGAGGCTCTGTCCTATAAAATTGTTTAAACATTCAATTCTTGGCTTAAGTTCTGTTGTTTTGCGTGTTACCCATTACTTTGAGATGGAGGCTGAAGAGAACACTATGCTAATGATTGTTCTTGGGATAAAGAAGATGGCTGAGATAGCATCGATGTGATTAGGAGTGATTCGGCAGTCTAGGTGGACTGTCCAGATGCACAAACTTTAGGGGTATCCGTTTCAGCTCATGTTAAGTCAGTTTGGCATAGACGGAGTAATTACAAGTGAAACAGTTACTTTTAGGGCCGTTCCAGAGGGTGTTCGTATAATAAAGGCATTAGGGCTCATTTGGGTCTGCGATGTGGGTAAGTTTAATGCATAAGCAAAGCTAACCAATTATGATTATTATGTTTATTCCCAATTGTGGCCTAAAGAGTTGTCAGAGTAACATGAATGACTCGGTGAGTAGTTGGTGTATTTTTTAAAGCTGGTGTCACAGTTATCTGAGAATTATCACGCACTTGTCGCCCTCAAGGAAGGCAAGGGGCAGATCCCCAATAAATCCTCAACTGGTTCTCCACATATTGCCCAAGTGTCCTTTGCATTGTCGGGAAACGTAAGAAGACTGATAATTCACTGTGTATCTCAGATACATTTTAAAGACTCTTGTGCTTGTAAACATTTTACAGACGCTTTAATCAGAACTGCGCCATGTGCGTTTTGCATATGATTTTACTCCAGCAAAAACTATTTGTCTGTGGGCTAAAGATTCCTTTATGTCTGGACGATTGTTAGCGTCACAGCCTAATCACATCGATACTACCTCAAACTCAGTCACTGCCATCTTCTTTATCCCAAGAACAATCATTAGCATAGTGTACTCTTGAACCTCCTTCTCAAAAGGAATGGGAAACATGGAAAGAAAATTAAACCTAGAATTCAATCATTTAAAAAACTCGAAGTGACACAGCCTCATTAGTGGTACATGACTTAAACCTCCATTTCAAAGGAATGGGAAACTTAACAAAACGAAGATATTAACCTAGAATTGAATGTTGAAGAAACTCGAAGTGACATAGCTCATAGGTGACACATAACAAACTGGTGCGTCTGAAAACATCCACCACAGGGCACATGTCGCCCTCAATGATGGGTAGATCCCCAATAAATCCTTAACAGTGTGCTCGTAAACATTTTATAGAGGCTTGAATCAGTGCTGCGTCATTTTCGTTTTGTTGATAATGTCACTCAAGTGAAAAATAAACTGAACCGCAAAAGAAACGTTACTTTTCAAAACCAAATGCACAGTTTTGTTCTTAAAAGGTGGTCTTTTCATTATTATTGTACCGTTTTGTCAACATGCTTTTCAATCCAGATTTACAGTTATTACCAACATCATTTGTTTTCTGATGAAAAAGCATATCGACGAAACGCACTTAAAAAGGCAGACGTGGTCCGTAAGGGTTCGTATGACAATCCCAAATTCACCTGAAGTCATTCTTGCTTTGGCACAATCGCCATACCACGGCTTACGAGGGATCAGAGGAACCGAGTCTTGGAACGATTACAAGAAGGCCAGACTGCACGGAGGGTAGCCAATCACTTTAATGTTCGTGTTAGGACAATCTACTGACTGCTGGATCAGTATCCGGTCACTAACAGCATTCAAGACCGTCCACGCAGTGGACGACATTCAGTAACATCACAACGTTAAGACCGACAGAATGTGCGCAACCATCTGCAGGCTCGATTCTTCAGAGCACGCCAAACCATTGGGACTCACAACAAACCCATTAGCGCCGATACAGTGCGTAGACATGTGCGTGAAAGAAACCATATCATGGTCCTGTCCTCACCGCTCATCAACGCCAAAACCGACTGCAATGGGCAACGATATATCGAAATTGGCGTTATCGACAATGAAGGGCTGTATTGTTTTTTCTGAAGAAAGCCGATATTGTGTTTCGACAGGACGAGGAAATAGCGTGACAGCTGCTCGCTATATTGACCAAGTCATTAGATCCCACTTGGTACCACATTTTGGACGTCACAGAAATCACATCTTCCAGCAAGACAACGCTCTTGCCCACACTACCAGAGCAACATTGGACTTCCTAAGACAACATGGTATCCAAACCCTGTATTGGCCTGCACTCAGTCCGGATTGAAGTTCAATAGAACGCCTTTGGGACGAGATTCAAAGAAGACTAAATAACCTCCAATCAAGGCCGACAACTGCGGCTGGACTCGATCAGGCATTTCGTAGTGTATGGACCCAAGTGCCTATGGCCTTCATCAACCGGCTAATTTATTCTATGTACAGACGATGCAACGCCGTCATTGATGCCCATTGAGGCCACACGCGATACTGACTTTGAGGTATCCTAATGGTACCATTTTTGGTGATTCTGTTTGTGAGACCTCCCCCAAATGTGTTAACCATAATTGTCAAGTTTGATCTCAAGCCTTGGTTTTGATTGTTAATTAGAAAGTGTGTGCTTTAAGAAAACTCTATCGGTGTGGCGTTACATTTGCGGTTCAGTATATTTACCTGTGGGGTAAAGATTCCTTTATGTATGGCGATTGTTAGTGCCACAGTCTATATGAAAGTGTTTCATCAAAGTAAAAGATGCTTTACTTCTTACATGTTACTTTCATATACTTTAATGATACTTATATTTACGTATATGATATAATATTTCAGGAGATGACAAGATTGTGAAATATTGTGAGATCTGAAGGGGTTTCAGAAAGAAATATATCGGCCTGACAAGGACAAACTACACTCTGTATGACGTACCTGTGGATGACAGATTGTTATTAAATATACCGATCCACGAAACGTTCGCAGCACTTTGAAATTCGTAATGTCATTGGTTCCCAATTGCGTAGATTAATGCTCATGCTGTTGACCACTGAATTGTCTGGTCAAGACACGATTATTTACAGACCGCCGCCATATAGCTGGAATATTGCTGAGTGTGGCGTAAAACTAAACTGACCCACTCACTCACTCACTCGAAATTCGTAAGCCTTGGTTTGGTTGGTTGGTTGTTCAACGCCGCACTGAGCAATATTCCAGCTATTTGGCGGCGGGTAATAGGCGAAATATGTATTCCATTAATAGATACAAAAACAGTTCTAAGTCACCTGGCGAGAGTAATCTGATTTTCTATACATTCCATTAATGTATTAGTGCCATATATTCTCTCGTTTTCCAGATGTTTGGAATACTGGTAGAGAGTCCGACTCTCCCTCTCCCTCCTGGCGCAGTTCTCTGGCATGGGTCATGGAATTCCGTCTTGACAGAAGAACGAGGAATTAGCCATCACAGTCATTGGTCTTCCTCGTCCTTCCGGGTCTTGAACGTCCTTTCCCTTCATGTGACGCGCTTCCCCACATGTCAACAAATAACCGTGTGGTTAATGATCACGTTTGCAACGATGTTAAGACAAGACGTTACTGCGTCATCCATGCCATATTTATCTTCACACATGCACCCAAACGGAGTTACAATATTGCTGAGTGCGGCGTTTAAACAACAAACAAATATAAATATATGATAAATTAACACTTTTTTGTTGTAGATACTTAACACTTTTTTCAAGAACTGTTAGTCAACCTGATTGCCAATAGAAAATATTAATGGAGATTGTTTTTAGCTTCAGGTGCGAAACCAGTCTTAACAAATAAAAACAGTATGAGTCCACGTGTTCAGAAAGAAAACAGAAACGAAAAGAAGCTTGGTAAGTCAATTTTTATGTTGGGAAGACTATTTCTTTTCTTCGAACAGTCACGAGAGTATAGTGAGTGAGTGAAGTTTTACGCCGCTTTTAGCCATATTTCACCAAGATCAGACCCGTGAAGATCCGGGTTAGAATAGGTCTTCAGCAACCCATGCTTGCCACAAAAGGCGATTATGCTTGTCGTAAGAGGTGATTAACGGGATCGGTGGTCAGGCTCGCTGATTTGGTTAACACATAGTTCCCAATTGCGCAGATCGATGCTCATGCTGTTGATCACTGGATTGTCTGATCCAGACTCGATTATTTACAGACCGCCGCCATATAGCTGGAATATTACTGAGTGCGGCGTAAAACTAAACTCACACACTCACCAAGATCACGATAGGACGCTTTAACCACTAGGCCCTCTGTGAAGCATAAGTTTATTACCCGTCGAAGATATCACTGTTTAATAAGTCTACAATGTTATTACACATTGTGTAATAGCATCGCGTGATGCCGGACGTATGACGTCATAATGAGTTCCAGTTATGACGTCACAATGTTAATACCGTTGTCACACAATGGTATCAGACGTTGCTTCACTCACGGAAAGCTGAGAGTCATCACACCGTATGCTATTTCTATCAATTTATGTTGGAGAGTAATAAACAGAATACTAAACTCGCTTCCGTGAAATATATTTTATTAAACTCGCTTTCGCTCGTTTGATACCAAGTCATTAACTCGTTTAATAAAACTGGTATTACACGGAAGGTCGTTTAGTATCCTCTATTTATTTCAATGAATTTTATGGAGCAATTATACATTATTATCTTTCAAATACAAATATCAGCCTTTTCCTTATTTGAAATTTCAAAATAACACGTGTGATCGATAACTCATGCCAGGGCTCTTCCTGTAGTATGGTACCAGTTCTGTAGATATGGAGGAAATGTCTTTGTGGGGATGTCGTGCGCATTTGATCTTTGATGGGGAGCTGCTGTCAAGTTTAGAGATAACTCTTACAACTTGGGAATGGTTCTATACTACTTCAGCACAACCACAACGACTACACTGTTGCTGCTAAACTACTTCAACGACTACCATTGTAGCTGCTCACCGTTTAGACTGTACTTCTTCAGCAACAACCACCGTTCAGACTGTACTACTTCAGCGACAACCACCGTTCACCACAATTTTAGACTGTACTGCGACAACCACCGTTTCATACTGTACTACTTCAGCAACAACCACCGTTTAGACTGTACTACTTGTGCGACAACCACGTTCAGACTACTACCATTGTAGCTGCTATACTACGTCAATGACAAGCCTACCATTCAGACTGTCAATGACAACCATTCAGACTGTATTACATCTACGACAGCATCTACTACTACTACTATTACAGTACTTTAATGACTGCTGCTACTACTACTGCTACACTGCAGTTTGAGTATGATGATTACCATCATATTTCATCTTCCCTAGTAGCCTTCAGAATTGCATCTGTCATTCATGCAAGGATACATTCTTGTGCTTTTTCACAACCGTTTTTTTGGTAGAATCACTGATCCAAATATAAGGTTGTACAGTGATTTCAGTGCAGCCGCATACCAACATAATGGTGTACAGTGTACTGGGATATCGAGAAGTGTTGATGCATGTCGATGTATTGGGGCATTCTTTGTTGTTTTTTTAACGCAGCACTGGCAATATTTCAAGTATATGATGGGGGTCTGTAACTAATTATGTCCACATCCCCAACCCCTACCCACATCCACATCCAAATATATACTCTCCCAAAAATGAAACGCATCATGAAAATAGCAATTTCATGTAGCAATGAATTAGAACGTGATTCATTTTACAAAAGGTTTTGCTCTGTTTATGAGTCCTATGGTGTTTATGTTTTGAAACATCACAACAAAACGCACCATCCGTAAAATACCCGTATTTAACAGCATGATTTTCAATTTCGGCGTGTAGTGTCACAGAATGCACATGCAATGCACGTGAAAGTTGGGGATCAGATAGTATCAATGATGGGTATAAAAGGTTGATCGCTGTCTGTCGATTATTCACTGTATTTGGAATATTGTTGACGAACGCAAAATGCCACGTCTAAGTGAAGCCAACCGTCATATCGCCATTGGTTTGCTTGAAGCTGGCCAGTCTCAACGTGCAGTTGCCCGACGCATAAATGTTCACCAAGGCACCATTTCACGGCTCTGGGAGAGATATCGCCGGCAGAACGCGGTAGCAGATGCCCCTCGTAGTGGGCGACCTCGAGCGACCACTGCGGCGCAGGATCGCTACATCCGGGTACATCACTTGCGTCATCGAACAGCTACGGCGACAAGTACCGCTCTACAAATACCTGGATTGAGGAGGCTTTCTGCACAGACCGTCAGGAACAGGTTGAGAGAGGCTGGTTTACGTGCCAGAAGACCTTATTTTGGCCCTGTGCTTCGACAACAACATCGTCGACATCGAGTTCAATGGTGCACCAACGTTCAGGCCTGGAACCTAACGAAATGGCGTAGAATCTGGTTGAGTGATGAATCACGATGTCTATTGGAACGACGCGATGGAAGAATGCGGGTGTACAGGCGTCGACGTGAACGTTTCACCGACGCTTGCGTTCCCCCAGATGGACAGATTCGGCCGGGGAAGTGTTATGATGTGGGGGGGGCGATCATCTGCCATAGATGAAGTGATTTGGTGATGATCCAGGGCAACCTGACAGCTCAACGGAGGGAGTTGTTTCAACAGGACAATGCCAGGCCCCACACAGCACGTCACACTAGAGACTTCCTCCAGAACCACAACATCAATGAGCTCCCCTGGCCCTCAAGATCACCGGACTTAAACCCGATCGAACATCTGTGGGATGCCCTGGACAGGCGGGTGCGACGCCGTAACCCTCAGCCCCAGACACTTCAGCAACTCGCACAGGCACTACAGGCAGAGTGGGCTGCGATTGGGCAACACGAGATTCTGAGACATTCGTTCGATGCCGAGGCGATGCCGTGCAGTTCTGGATGCCCACGGTGGTCACACGAGGTATTGACTTCAGCGCCACCACACGTCTCCATGTAACACTCAAACTGACTTTCCTCGAGTTAGTGCCAAAGATGGATAAATCTGCATTCCCAGTGTGCAATTTTGCTATATTTCATTCACTCATAAAGCATACAAGATGTTTCAAAATAAACATAAAAATACAGTTGAAATTCCTATATGCGTTTCGTTTTTTGGAGAGTATACATCCAGATCCACACCCACACCAAAATCAAATGCATATCCAAACGCTCACTCACACCCGCATCCAGATCCACATCCACAGTACCATCCAAATGCACACCCACACCTACACCCACATCAACACTCACATCCAAATGCAAACCCACACCCACACCCACACCCGACCCACATCTACACTCACACCCACATCAACACTCACATCCAAATGCAAACCCACATCCACACCCACACCCGATCCACAGCTACACTCACATCCATATGCAACCCCCCACACACCAACACGCACACCACCAACAACCACTTCCATATTGCATTACCACAGTAAGAATCTGCAAAAGCCTAAACCCTTATGGAGGTGTAGCACTATCCACCCCCTGGGCCTGGCAAGCCATTGTAGTTATATCTCACAGACGTATACCAACTGTCCACATGGCCCATCCCAGCCTGAACGAACGCCAAAATACACCAATATAATGAGACATTTTAATGAACAGACACACTCAGAAACATCGTTAAAGGGATTTTGACCCTGAAATCAAAGCCCGTCCTCATCAATACAAAATCAGATTTGCAAAAAGTGAAGTGTTTAATCAAGTATTGATCTAGGAGTCAGTAATACCACCCAAACCGAGGACCAAAGCATCCTTAAAGTCCCTTCTTTCGCCCCTGTCTTCCCCCTTGAACCAATAACATATGAAAACAGTAGTGAAGCGTGTAGCTGCATCCTATAACACAATCAACGCAGTCGGACATTGATCACAGTCAGTTGCCGGAAACTAGCATCCGAGATAGTTGTAGGCCCTGGTTTCTGAAAATCTTCGGCTTCTCACGTTTTAGTGGATTATTTGTTGATCAACTAGAACCGTTTATTGAAGGATGCTAAACGAAAGTTCTGGCGTTTTGGAATAGATATTGGGATACGAGGGAGTTGATTGTATATGACGAGTGGAGATTGTTTGATTCGAAAATGTGATCAAACGTGACATATTCAGCGGCTCTGTCGAGTGTTTATTTGACAGGGAGAGTATCTGTATGGGTTGTAAGTTTGATATTCCATTATCCGTATTGTGTTACCACAGTCATCCCGCCATTCCCGCCATCCCCACAAACAGCCATCCACGTAATCCGCATGCCGTCCTCATCCCCACAGTTCGGTATCCTATATTATGGTATTTATCATCCCCACAGTTCGGTATCCTATATTATGGTATTTATCATCCCCACAGTTCGGTATCCTATATTATGGTATTTATCATCCCCACAGTTCGGTATCCTATATATACTCAACCACGCATCCACCTACCAACTCACTCAACCACTCTGCCCACCTACCAACTCACTCAGTTCGGTATCTACCATATATCCACTCAACCACTCATCCACCTACCAACTCACTCAACCCACTCGGCCCACCTACCAACTCACTCAACCACTCGGCCACCTACCAACTCCAACTCAACCACTCGGCCCCACTCTACCAACTCCCTCAACCACTCACTCAACCACTCTCCACCAACTCACTCCTCAACCACTCATCCACACCTACCAACTCACTCAACCACTCGGCCCACCTACCAACTCACTCAACCACTCGGCCCACCTACTCAACCAGTCTGCCCACCTACTAACTCACTCAACCACTCTGCCCACCTACCAACTCACTCAACCACTCTGCCCATCTACCAACTCACTCAATCACTCACTCGATCAATTGCCCATCTACCAACTCATTTAGCCACTCACTCAGTCACCTACCCATTCACTCACTCAACCACTCATCCACCTACCAACTCACTCAACCACTCATCCACCTACCAACTCACTCAACCAGTCTGCCCACCTACCAACTCACTCAACCACTCATCCACCTACCAACTCACTCAACCACTCATCCACCTACTAACTCACTCAACCACTCTGCCCACCTACCAACTCACTCGATCAATTGCCCATCTACCAACTCACTCAATCACTCACTCGATCAATTGCCCATCTACCAACTCACTCAACCACTCTGCCCACCTACCAACTCACTCAACCACTCATCCACCTACCTACTCACTCAACCACTCATCCACCTACTAACTCACTCAACCACTCTGCCCACCTACCAACTCACTCGATCAATTGCCCATCTACCAACTCACTCCATCACTCACTCGATCAATTGCCCATCTACCAACTCACTCCATCACTCACTCGATCAATTGCCCATCTACCTACTCATCTAGCCACTCACTCAGTCACCCACCAACTCACTCACACTAACCCATTCACTCACTCAACCACTCATCCACCCACCAACTCACTCAACCACTTGCCCATCTACCAACTCACTCCATCACTCACTCGATCAATTGCCCATCTACCTACTCATCTAGCCACTCACTCAGTCACCCACCAACTCACTCACCAACCCATCCACCTACTGACCCACACACTCATCAGGTTAAGGCGCAACACATCTTTTCAGAGCATCTAAAATGGCAAGTGAACAATCCTATCTTATTTATCCAGTCAGTATCTTCCAGTAACATATTAATCAAACCTGCTTTTGTATATAATTGTATCTTATGCATTATTTCCGTTTAAATGTAGCCGTAATTTTATACATCCATTTACCTCAGATATTCGTACGTACAAACATGTAAACCATGGTTCATCTTAGAATAACTGTATCTCCTGACAAGACAAGGTTTTGTGTAGCCAGATAGAGACTCACTTGAAATATATAATCTCACATCTTTATTCAGTTATTTACCCCATTTTCCTGTGATGTGCACATTACATGTATTCCTCAAATATTGCTTCCTCGGATAACAAGGCATCCATCAATATTTCTGTTTTCTAATTATTTCAAATAATTGCTACAGTTACATGCACTCAATATCAGAAATGCATGTTCTTTATGATCTGTAAACAGTCTCCTTCGTTAACTCAATGAGGGGCGGTGTGGTAGCCTAGTGGTTAAAGCGTTCGCCCATCACGCCGAAGACCCGAGTTCGATTCCTTACATGGGTACAATATGTGAAGCCCATTTCTGGTGTCCCCTGCCGTGATATTGCTAAAAAAGTGGCGTCAAACCAAACTCGCTCACTCACTAACTCAAAGATATCTAATTGCAGCCAAGGGGTCAAAATTCAGAGACGATCTTTTCGCAAGCGAAATGGATATTTCTTGAAAAGAGTACTTTACTATTTTTGTCATTGTCGTGTGTAATATACCTTATCGCCGAGTTGGTTTGTGTTCATTGTGAAGTTATTAGCACCAAGGCAGCTATGTTCATTAATTAATAATTATCGCGATTCTATTTCAAGAGGCGAGGAATATACGGCTCTAATCGGTACGTGACTAATGTCGACCGGGTTTGAAAATAACCTATAGAAAGTCTCATGGTGGTAAGACAGCATACCGGTATAAGGAGATGGCGTTGCGATCTCGTGGCGTTGCTGTCCCGCTGTAGAAGCAATGCTGTGGCGATATGTTGGCGCGGTTGTCTCGACGTTGAAGTGATGTTGTGACGATATGTTGGCGCGGTTATCTCGATGCTGAAGTGATGTTGTGCCGATATGGTGTCGTTGCTGTCCCGATGTTGAAGTGATGTTGTGCCGATATGGTGGCGCTCCTGATTCCATGTTGAAGCAATGTTGTGGCGATATGGTGGCGATGCTGTCCCGATACTGAAGCAATGTTGTAGCGATGTGGTGCCGATGCTGTCTCGATGTTGAAGCAATGTTGTGGCGATAGGGTGGCGCTACTGTCTCGATGTTGAGGCAATGTTGTGGCGATATGGTGGCGCTCCTTTCTCCATGTTGAAGCAATGGTGTGTCGATATTGTGGCGTTGCTGTCTCGATGTTGAAGAAATGGTGTGTCGATATGGTGGCGTTGCTGTCTCCATGTTGAAGTAATGTGGTGTCGATATTGTGGCGTTGCTGTCTCGATGTTGAAGCAATGGTGTGTCGATATGGTGGCGTTGCTGTCTCGATGTTGAAGCAATGTGGTGTCGATATGGTGGCGCTTCATTACTCTCTCCATGTTGAATGAATGTTGTGGCGATTTGGTGGAGCTACTGTTTCCATGTTGAAGAAATGTTGTGGCGATATGGTGGCGCTGCTGTCTCAATGTTGAAGTGATGTTGTGGCTATATGGTGGCGCTGCTGTCTCCATGTTGAAGCAATGTGGTGTCGATATGGTGGCGCTACTTACTGTCTCGATGTTTAAGCCGTGTGGTGTCGATATGGTGGCGCTGCTGTCTCGATGTTGAAGCAAACTGGTGTCGATATGGTGGTGCTACTTACTGTCTCCTTGTTGAAGCAATATTGTGGCGATATGGTGGTGCTACTGTCTCAATGTTGAAGCAATGGTGTGTCGATATGGTGGCGCTGATGTTTCAATGTTGAAGCAATGTGGTGTCGATATGGTGGCGCTACTTACTGTCTCGATGTGAAGCAATGTTGTGGCGATATGGTGGCGCTACTTACTGTGTCCATGTTGAAGCAATGTTGTGACGATATGGTGGCGTTGCTGTCTCGATGTTGAAGCAATGTTGTTGCGATATGGTGGCGTTGCTGTCTCGATGTTGATGCAATGTTATGGTGATATGGTGGCGTTACTGTCTCGATGTTGAAGCAATGTTGTGGCGATATGGTGGCGCTGTCCTGGCGGTTGAAGCGTTACTGTCTCGCATGTTGAAGCAATGAAACAATGTTGTGGTGATATGGTGGCGTTACTGTCTCCATGTTGAAACAATGTTGTGGCGATATGGTGGCGTTACTGTCTCCATGCTGAAACAATGTTGTGGCGATATGGTGGCGTTGCTGTCTCGATGTTGAAGCAATGTTGAGGCGATATGGTGGCGCTACTGTCTCCATGTTGAAGCAATGTTGTGGCGATAGGGTGGCGTTGCTGTCTTGATGTTGAGGCAATGTTGTGGTGATATGGTGGCGTTGCTGTCTCGATGTTGAAGCAATGTTGAGGGGATGTGGTGGCACTACTTTCTCGATGTTGAAGCAATGTTGTGGCGATTTGGTGGCGCCACTGTCTCCATGTTGCAGCAATGTTGTAGCGATATGGTGGCGTTGCTGTCTCGATGTTGATGCAATGTTGTGGTGATATGGTGGCGTTACTGTCTCCATGTTGCAGCAATGTTGTGGCGATATGGTGGCGCCACTGTGTCCAATGTTGAAGCATTGTTGTTACGATATGGTTGCGTTACAGTCTCGAGTTTGCTATGATGTGGTGTTGATATGGTGGCGCTGCTATCTCGAAGTTGAAGAGATGTGGTGTCGATATGGTGGTGCCACTGTCACCGTGTTGGGGCAATGTTGTGGCGATATGGTGGCGTTGCTGTCTCACTGCTGAAGCAATGGTGTGTCGATTTGGTGGCGTTGCAGACTCGATGTGGAAGCAATGTGGTGTCAATATGGTGGCGTTACTGTCTCAATGTTGAAGCTATGTGGAGTCGATATTGTGGCGTTGCTGTCTCGATGTTGAAGCAATGTGGTGTCGATTTGGTGGCGTTGCTGACTCGATGTGGAAGCAATGTGGTGTCAATATGGTGGCGTTACTGTCTCAATGTTGAAACTATGTGGAGTCGATATTGTGACGTTGCTGTCTCCATGTTGAAACAATGTTGTGGCGATTTGGTGGCGCCACTGTTTCCATGTTGCAGCAATGTTGTGGCGATATGGTGGCGCCACTGTCTCCATGTTGAAGCATTGTTGTTACGATATGGTGGCGTTACAGTCTCGAGTTTGCTATGATGTGGTGTTGATATGGTAGCGCTGCTGTCTCGATGTTGAAGTGATGTGGTGTCGATATGGTGGTGCCACTGTCACCATGTTGAGGCAATGTTGTGGCGATATGGTGGCGCTGCTGTCTCACTGCTGAAGCTATGGTGTGTCGATTTGGTGGCGTTGCAGACTCGATGTGGAAGCAATGTGGTGTCAATATGGTGGCGTTACTGTCTCAATGTTGAAGCTATGTGGAGTCGATATTGTGGCGTTGCTGACTCGATGTCGAAGCAATGTGGTGTCAATATGGTGGCGTCACTGTCTCAATGTTGAAGCTATGTGGAGTCGATATGGTGGCGTTGCTGTCCCGATGTTGAAGCAATGTGGTGTCGATATGGTGGCGCTTCTTTCTCCATTTTGAAGCAATGTTGTGATGATAAGGTGGCGCTACTTACTGTGTCCACATTGAAGCAATGTTGTGGCAATATGGTGGCGCTACTGTCTCGATGTTGAAGCAATGTTGTGTCGATATGGTGGCGCTTCTTTCTCCATGTTGAAGCAATGTTGTGGTGATAAGGTGGCGCTACTTACTGTGTCCATATTGAAGCAATGCTGTGGCGACATGGTGGCGCGGCTGTCTCCATGTTGAAGCATTGTTGTTGGCGATATGGTGGCGTTACTGTATCAATGTTGATGTGATGTTGTGGCGATATGGTGGCGCTACTGTCTCAATGTTCAAGCAATGGTGTGTCGATATTGTGTTGTTGCTGTCTCGATGTTGAAGGAATTTGGTGTCGACATGGTGGCGTTGCTGTCTCGATGTTGAAGCAAGGTGGTGTCAATATGGTTTCGCTACTGTCTCCATGTTGAAGCAATGTTGTGGTGATATGGTGGCGCCCCTGTCTCGATGTTAAAGCAATTTGGTGTCAATATGGTGGCATTGCTGTCTCGATGTTCAAGCAATGGTGTGTCGATATTGTGTTGTTGCTGTCTCGATGTTGAAAGAATTTGGTGTCGATATGGTGGCGTTGCTGTCTCGATGTTGAAGTAATGTGGTGTCGATATGGTGGCGCTACTGTATCGATGTTGAAACAGTGTTGTGACGATATGGTGTCGCTGCTGTCTCAATGTTGAAGTGATGTTGTGGCGCTATTGTGGCACTGCTGTCTCAATGTTGAAGCAATTGTGTGTCGATATGGTGGCGCCCCTGTCTCGATGTTAAAGCAATGGTGTCGATATGGTGGCGCTTGCTGTCTCGATGTTCAAGCAATGGTGTGTCGATATTGTGTTGTTGCTGTCTCGATGTTGAAAGAATTTGGTGTCGATATGGTGGCGTTGCTGTCTCGATGTTGAAGTAATGTGGTGTCGATATGGTGGCGCTACTGTCCCCATGTTGAAACAGTGTTGTGGCGATATGGTGTCGCTGCTGTCTCAGTGTTGAAGTGATGTTGTGGCGCTATGGTGGCGCTGCTGTCTCGATGTTGAAGCAATTGTGTGTCGATATGGTGGCGTTGATGTCTCGATGTTGAAGCAAGGTGGTGTATATATGGTGGCGCTTCTGTCTCCATGTTGAAGCAATGTTGTGGCGATATGGTGGCATTGCTGTCTCACTGCTGAAGCAATGTTGTGTCCATATGGTGGCGTTACTGTCTCCATGTTGAAGCAATGTGGTGTCGATATGATGGCGTTGCTGTCTCGATGTTGGGGCAATGTTGTGGCGATATGGTGGCGTTGCTGTCTCACTGCTGTAGCAATGGTTTTTCGATATGGTGGCATTGCTGTCTCGATGTTCAAGCAATGTTGTGTCGATATGGTGGCGCTTCTTTCTCCATGTTGAAGCAATGTTGTGGAGATATGGTGGCGCTACTGTCTCGATGTTGAAGCAATGTTGTGGCGACATGGTGGCGCCACTGTCTCCATGTTGAAGAATTGTTGTTGCGATATGGTGGCGTTCCTGTCTCGATGTTGAAGCAATGTGGCGTCGATATGGTGGCGCTGCTGTCTCCATGTTGAAGCAGTGTTGTGGCGATATGGTGTCACTGCTGTCTCAATGTTGAAGTTATGTTGTGGCGTCATGGTGGCGCTGTTGTCTCGATGTTGAAGCAATGTGGTGTTGATATGGTGGCGCTTCTTGCTCTCTCCATGGTGAATCAATGTTGTGGCGATATGGTGGAGCTACTGTCTCCATGTTGAAGCAATGTTTTGGCGATATAGTGGCGCTGCTGTCTCAATGTTAAAGTGATGTTGTGGCGATATGGTCGCGTTGCTGCCGCAGTGTTGAAGCAATGTGATGTCGATATGGTGGCGGTACTTACTGTCTCCATGTTGAAGCAGTGTGGTGTCGATATGGTGGCGCTGCTGTCTCGATGTTGAAGGAATGTGGTGTCGATATGTTGGCGCTACTGTCTCCATGCTGAAGTGATGTTGTGGCGATATGGTGGCGCTACTGTCTCAATGTTGAAGCAATGTTGTGGCGATATTGTGGCGTTGCAGTCTCGATGTTGAAGCAATGTGGTGGCGATATGGTGGCGCTACTTACTGTCTCGATGTTGAAGCAATGTGGTGTCGATTTGGTGGCGCTACTTACTGTGTCCATGTTGAAGCAATGTTGTGGCAATATGGTGGAGTTGCTGTTTCGATGTTGAAGCAATGTTGTGGCGATATGGTGGCGTTGCTGTCTCCACGTTGAAGCAGTGTTGTGGCGATATGGTGGCGTTACTTACTGTCTCGATGTTGAAGCAATGTAGTGTCGATATGGTGGCGCTACTTACTGTGTCCATGTTGAAGCAATGTTGTGTCGATATGGTGGCGTTACTTACTGTCTCGATGTTTAAGCAGTGTTGTGGCGATATGGTGGCGTTACTTACTGTGTCGATGTTGAAGCAATGTAGTGGCGATATGGTGGCACTACTGTCTCCATGTTGAAGGAATTTTGTGGCCATATGGTGTTGTTGCTATCTCGATGTTGAAGCAATGTTGTGGCGATATGGTGGCAGTATTGTCTCCATGCTGAAGTGATGTTGTGGCGTTATTGTGGCGGTGCTGTGTCAATGTTGAAGTGATGTTGTGGCGATATGGAGGCGGTGCTGTCTCAATGTTGAAGTGATGTTGTGGCGATATGGAGGCGGTGCTGTCTCAATGATGAAGTGATGTTGTGGCGATATGGTAGCGCTACTGTCTCAATGTTGAAGTGATGTTCTGGCGATATGGTGGCGCTGCTGTCTCAGTGTTGAAGTGATGTTGTGGTGATATGGTGGCGTTGCTGTCTCGCTGCTGAAGCAGTGTGGTGTCGATATGGTGGCGTTGCTGTCTCACTGCTAAAGCAATGTTGCGTCAATCTGTTAGCGCTGTTTTCTCGAAGTTGGGGGAATATAACCTAGAGAGATGGTGTGGAATGCTTGCCTGACAAAGGTTTGCAAGACGTATACGTTTCACCAATTCTTCACCCCCATCTACTGGAACAGAAACTGCACGATCTTCCGCCTTGGCGGCAATCTTATATTATATTACTTGACAAAATTGGTCTGTATCATAAATTGTAAATATGTATGTGTATAACTGATTGCTTGTTTTTAATTTTCGGATATTGGTGCGTGTTTTAAATTGTGATTAATATTGGTGTATAACATATATTATATTCGGGTTTATAAAAAATAAAGTACAGATTCTGGTACTTGTATTTACTGAGTCCCATCCAGTATTCCTACCCACACTCTCAGAGTCAAGCACCTAATGACCAGTGAAGACAATCAGTGATCTAATGCACCCAGCCACGACTGAAATGGAAAAGTCTGACAAATGGTAGTTTACACCACATGCTGTGTACCACACTGACAACTGTAAATTATGATAAAACATGTTTTTTATTGTAAATAATATTGTCATAATCAGGGTATAGCAAGTATGTGTATATAAACGGTTGAATTCGAGCATGACTAGAGTTTAGAACGGACGTGTGTACATGTATATGGGTGATCCTCGTCTCGTCGCAATACAGCTGAAATAAAGCTGATAAAACGTTAAAGTTTAACTCAGTCCCTCACTCACTCACTCACCCGACTTCTTAATCAGCCCTGAACCCTTCAAGCCCACTCACTCATTCATCAGGGTCACAAACGCCTTCTACTAAGTCCTGCTGTTGATCACTGGATTGTCTGGTCCAGACTCGATTATTTACAGACCGGTGCCATATAGCTGGAGTATTGCTGAGTGCGGCGTAAAACTAAACCACTCACTCACTAATTCCTGCACCCATCTGACAGACTGAACTCCCATACCTTAAGGAAGACTTTCAACAATCTCAGCGCTGGCTGTCTCCGCGTTCGATAGGGTGACAGTTATTTAAGTCGGGTCGGACAAATGCCCCTGACATTTCATTTTGTTTTGCTGACTTTATGTTTCCACAGAGGAAAAATAATATTCAATCGTTTCGTGTAATCTTTAAATCCAGCAAAATGACAGCGGGGGTATGGGCTTCACATATTGTACCCATGTGGAGAATCGATCCCGAGGATGCAAACCTGTTAAAGAACAATCGAGGCTGTGTAAAGGTTAAAGGTACACTGGCTGTTACAAAAGGACACCCATATATACTATCCCCAAACAGAAACGCATAGGCAATTTGTATTTTTTAAAATCTATTAAGTACCTACTGTGTTCAAACAATTTGCAAAATATGTAACAAAAGTGTTGATAACATGATTTTACACAATTGCACAAGTAAAGAATCGACGTTACCTGAAAATGTTGATTTTGATGAGATTTCTTACAAAGATTAAAAAGGCATCGCCACAACGCAACAGAAATCACCTTCCAGTTGCAATTGTACAGCAAAGAGCATGCACTGTCTGGCTATAAATATCCAGATTACTTTCGGAAATTGGCATTCGTTTTGAAGGAGTCTCAAGGTAAAGTCAAGGTAAAGTAACTCGTGTACATTTTAAGGGGATCACAAAGTATAACGCGTGTACATTTAAAGGGGATCACAAAGTATAACACGCATTTTAAGGGAATCACAATGTATAACTCCCGCATTTTAAGGGGATCACAAATTATAACTCACGCACTTTAGGGATCACAAAGTATAACTCCCGCATTTTAAGGGATCACAAAGTATAACACGTGTACATTTAAAGGGGATCACAAAGTATAACTCCCGCATTTTAAGGGAATCAAAAAGTATAACTCCCGCATTTTAAGGGATCACAAAGTATAACTCCCGCATTTTAAGGGAATCACAAAGTATAACTCACGCATTTTAAGGGATCACAAAGTATAACTCACGCATTTTAAGGGAATCACAAAGTATAACTCGTGTACATTTAAAGGGAATCACAAAGTATAGCTCCCGCACTTTAAGGGAATCACAAAGTATAACTCACGCATTTTAAGGGAATCACAAAGTATAACTCACGCATTTTAAGGGATCACAAAGTATAACTCACGCATTTTAAGGGGATCACAAAGTATAATTCACGCATTTTAAGGGGATCACAATTTATACCTCATACAAGCTTGGGAAGAGTCACTAACGTAGGACATGTGTGTACACTTGATGAGACACACAGGGAGAGAGGCACATGGCAAGGGTCCGTCCAACACACAACCCCGGTACGTGTCTGTCATGATTTGAAGAAATCACTAATTATGGCATGTCTTTGCTGCCCCGTGCTTGTCCCAAGAAAGCGAAGACCCAGACAGTCTGCATATATACAGAATTGCTATATGACAATATAATAGACCGAGGATAATGAGCCGAAAATCTGTGAAGTTCATTAGGTTAGCATGTTGTTATCAGCCCGACCTTCTAACCGCGACAAGATTGGCCCCCGAGGAAGGTTGACGTATTTTCCCTTCCTCAGATACGAATGATGGATCAATCATGTGCGGGGAGGGAATAAGGCGTACTGGGGGAGCGGCGGTTGGGGGTGGGGAAGGGGGAGAAGGCAGGTTTGTTCGCGACTAAATCTGCCTGTATATTACTCAATGATGGTGATGAAGGGTTTGTTTGATGTAAGCTGAATATTATTTTGACATTTGAGGTATCTGTAGTTCCCATATTACACAAGGAATCGCGTTAATGTTGGCGATGATAATGATAGCGTTTACGATGACAATAATGCAGTTATAGAAGATGCAGCAAGTCATGGTGATGATGATGATGATGATGATGATGATAATGACAACGACGATGATGATATCATAAATCCATAACATGCCAAAGCTATTCGCGCAATGCATGACAGCAATGCTGCTGCTGTTGCTATATATTAACAGTGAAGTCAACGTTGAAGACGAGGGCGAAGAAGACGACGGCGATGATAATGATGATGATGATGATGATGATGATGATGTAACGGAATCGGGTGACTTGGTTAACACATGTCATCGTATCCCAGTTAAGTATAGATCGATGCTCATGCTGTTGATCACTAGATTGTATGGTCCAGACTCGATTATTTACAGACCTCCGCCATATAGCTGGAATATTGCTGAGTGCGGCGTTAAACAACAAACCAACCAAACCTAAATGGGAATATATGCTTAAACCGCAAATTAATATTAATATCAGAAATGACTTCACTGAGATCTAAAGTACCATGTAAATACAGAATCCATAAGCTTTTTAAAAATAAAATTATAGACCATTCACATCCATACCACAGTCATTCACTGTATGCCACACATTTTGATATCAAGTATTTATTAACAAATGTCTGTTTCTTGACCGATATTCATCACAAGCTTTCAAAGGAGGAAGTGAGTGGGTATGGTTTTACGCCGCTTTCAGCAATATTCCCGCAATATCGCGGTGGAGGACACCACAAAGGGGCTTCACACATTGTACCCATGTTCGGAATCGACCCCGGTTCTTCGGCGTTACGAGCGAACGCTTTAACCACTAGGTTACCCCACCGCCCCGCTTTCAAAGGAAATTGATACGGTAGCATTAAAGGCAAGCAATATTGTTGCTGGTTTAAGTTGCCGTTATTCGATCTGCCCAACTGTATTTACACAAAGTAAACAGCGTAAAATAATGTAATAAAATCGCACACATAATACCATTTGGTTATAAATGCATGAGAGCATAATTTTTAATAATCCCGCAAAGAAGCCAGCAAATATGCAACGCCTGAGTTAATGTCCACGCTTCTCCTCCTTCGGTTATCTCCCTTTGACCAGCTCCAGGTGGCCTTTATTGACGTCGCAGTGATTTTAAAATTGCGCCAACAGCAGAAGCCAGCTGCGCTCGTTAAATTTACCTTTCGCACTTACTCAAAGAAAAACGATATACAATCATCCAATCGTTTGAATTACCGTATTTCATTTGATACAGGTTTGAGACAAATTTAACTCAGCAAATGTCAGTGATGAAACACATGCCTGGGAAAACATCTGCTATTTTGATCACTGGCTTAGGTAATGAAAAATATAGATTACAATAATAATCAATGACTTAATATAAATACCATTAAAGCGATACTGCTCTAGTGCAACATGCCCTCTTTGGCGAGTTCACAAACAGGAATCTCGTCCGTACCTGTTCCAGAAAACAGAGTGTTAAGTCGGTTTTGAATAACCTTCAACCCGTGAAGATCCGGGTTAGAATTGATCTTCAGTAACCCATGCTTGTCGTAACAGGCGACTTATAATTAAGAGGACCGGGTGGTCAGGCTCGCTGACTTGGTTGACAAATGTCATCGTATCCCGATTGCGTAGATCGATGCTCATGCTGTTGATCACTGGATTGTCTGGTCCAGGCTCGATTATTTACAGATCACCGCCATATAGCTGGAATATTGCCAAGTGCGGCGTAAAACTAAACTCACTCATTGAATGACCATCAAACGAAGATCCACTGTTTGGCCCGGCTCCTGCACTACAAGCTGTGCTACATGCCCGACATTAGACTAACGCTTAGTTTCTGAAAATATAAAATCTTGATAAAATATACAAAACCAAACAAACTTAATTAAAACCGAAAAGAAGCCGGCAGATTCAAAGAAAAATCTAGACTTGCTTCATTTGAGGCGTTTCCATTACAATAAGGACTGGGTGGAATTGCCTCTATTCACCCAGCAGAAGATGGGTACCCGGTGGGACAAAGTCATGTGACTATATAAAACCTTCTAGCGCCTCACAGGCAGCTTGGGTTATCCGAGGTAATAATACTCAGATTGTTCGGGCGCTTCGAGCATGCATTGCGCATGGAGAAATGCGCAAGATAAATGGACTATTATTATATATAAGGGAAAATAATGTGGTTGGGGTACTGTATGCCAGACCAGCCCGACCCTAATCCGTATGGTTCGAGCAAGGGTTTGTTTGTTTGTTGTTTAACGTCGCATTCAGCAATATTTCGGCTTTATGGCGGCGGTCTGTAAGTAATCGAGTCTGGACCAGACAATCCAGTGATCAACAGCATGAATCCAGGAAGGGATTATTGAGTTAGAACACTGTATAGCGTGATTATGAAATGGAAAGAAATCGCTAATAACAGCTGACCTGGTTCATTTTTCAAAACCTCACCTTAAACCCTGACCGGCGGGGTAGCCTAGCGGTTAAAGCGTTCGCTCGTCACGCCGAAGACCTGGGTTCGATTCCTCACATGGGTACAATGTGCGAAGCCCATTTCTGGGCTAAAAAGCTAAAAGCGGCGTAAAACTAAACTACTCACTCACTCGTCACCACCGCTCTTAGGGTGAATCATTGGTGCCAAGAACTGTACACTTGCCGCGAGTTCAGACTCAGTAGATTTCATCATTATGTGTGGTTGCTTCGCATTTACGTGGATCGATGCTCATGATGTCAATCACTAGGTTTATTGTTCAGACGTGAAAACCCCGTGAAGATCCGGGTTAGAATTGGCGTCTTCAGGAACCCATGCTTGTCGTAAGAGGCGACTAACGGGATCGGGTGGCCAAGCTTGTTGACTTGGTTCACACATGTCATCGGTTCCCAATTGCGTAAATCGATGCTCATGCTGTTGATAACAGGATTGTCTGGTCCAGACTCGATTATTCACAGACCGCCGCCATGCTGGAATATTGCTGAGTGCGGCGTTAAACAAACAAAAATACCGAATAGAAACTACATGTGACTCTTAAATAGAAGACCAGCAACCCTTACTGGCGGAATTGCGTGTATATTCGAGCCCATAGGCGGATCCAGAGGGGGGATGCAGGGGTGGACCCCCCCCCCCCCCTTTTTTTTGTCCTGAAAGTTTATCAAATGACCATTGAAACTCGGGTGAAAATGAAGTGTGCACTCTCCCTTTTCTCAATAGTGTGCACCCCCCTTTCTCAAAAAGCTGTATCCGCCTCTGGAGCGGTTATTGCAAAACACAAAAATATATCTTTATTACTCTATTAATATTTGTACAGGATTTTATGATACGGGTTGTCTTTACAAAGTATTATAATATTTCATAAAACAACCTAAAACACCCAACAAATACGAGAAGTGAAACTTGACTTAATTCTTTCGTGCGAGGATTTCCATGGCTTAAGATTCATTCAATGAATTGTCCTTAGGATTTATGTAGAAACAATATATATATCACCGTGTTTAATGATTCATTCGCCACAATCCCTAACACCGTTATAGACTAATTACCGATTCATAGGGAAATTACCGGAATATATTGTGAGAAACTGACGAAAATAAACTCCTTAATGTAAAATATTCCCCTAATTTTGAAGATATTAGCATTAAATAAGAAAGTTAGATTCAATATACGCACAAAGAAAAAAATAGCAATTACGCCAGATACAATTGATTGATCGGTTCCCCAGCGTTGGAACGAGAATATTGCAAGCCCCGAATCTTGGCAGAAACACAGTGAGCGCTCATGTTAATTTTCACTCGCTCGCCTTGCTGTCATCGCCCTGGCTGATATACATTAGGGACAGGTCTGGCTGAATCTGTTTTCAAAATACTCGTCCTCAAAATGTGAAAAGTGATTTTTCCGTCGCCTGCTGTTTTTGTCTTGGAATAATCTATGTGCGAGTCGACATCACCAACGCAGCTCTTTCCGTGTAGACGATTGCTGGGTCTACATCCGGGCTTCCACAGCCGTGTCAGGATATATTGAGGCTAGCAGTAGCCTAGAAATGGCGATTTGGAGGGTGGAAATTCGTAAACATGAGGATATTTGACGATTATTACAAATATGTCGACAGTTAAAGGAAAACGATTTACCTTGAAGGGTGTGCTTGACGGGCTTAGATCGTCCGTGAGCACACCCCCGAAGGCTGAAATGGAGATAGAGGAATCACTACGGTCCGAGCATTTTCAAGTCTGCAAGGTGGGTCTCGTACTGTTGAAATCGATTGAGTATTTTTAATTTCGCGGACGTGCATTTGAGAATAATCTCAGATATGGTATGTCACGATGCTGTTTTATTTTGCAGACTGTTAGACACGGTTTCCCATTCCAACCAACTGCCGTTGCGTTTGATCCTGTTCAACATATTTTAGCAATCGGGACAAAATCTGGGTCACTCCGAATGTATCCTTTGAATATTCGTTTGTTGTCAGTGTAGTTTCTACTAATTCATGTTCCAGGGTTATTTATCTACATGTCAGTTACACATCGTGTCAAAATATGGGCACATTCACACACTAGTTTGCTCTGATCCCCTCAAAATCTATGTTGTTTTGACATTTTTCGGGGATAATTGTCGAGCAGACTGCCATTTCATTTCTACGATATGACAAGTAGGCTTGTCATGTCATGGAGTTGTTATGAAACGAAATCGGATTTTAGGGGGAGGGGCTGCAGTGGTGTATTTCGGTAAATAAGGGTACGGTGTCAAAATATTTATCACCCGAGAGCTTTAATTTATTACAGTGTTGCAAATAAACACATCTATGACATCATCAAATATGCATAAATCTTAGAGAAAGTGAACACATATATACGAGTCACAGTCAAATAATCATATCACACAATACCAGCTCAAGCTTAGTGTGACATCTGTTTCAAACTGACAAAATCACTGCCCTTATACTCTGGTTATGAGATTCTATCTAAAACGTAATGTGTTTTTTAATCAATGCATTTGCTGGAAAGAAGGATATATCAGTTTGTTTACACATTAATAATTTGTACTTTTGTGGTTATTGTTTGTTTTGAGTTATCCTGCGTGGAATAACATTACAGAGAACGTGTATTGAGTGATGAATATTGCTTTGCGACCAATCAGACCTAGAAACAGCTTACATGTGTGTATATATATATATCTCATTTGCATAATTTTGTAATGTGATACATTTCAAGTGTCAAAATGATAATAGTCTTTGAACCTTCTATTTATTCAGCGTATTTGGATTTATTTTGCTTTCGATGAACTGTGATATCGAAGGACGTTTATCTATATTTGGTATGTTAATGAATAATTATTATAAATCCGAAAAAAAATCAGTGGGGATACAATAATCCTTCTTTTCAGTCTTTGTTGTTTATTGTTTAAGTAGATAGGCGTGTTTTAACAACTGTCTAATGTAAATATTAGATTGATGGCAATTTGGGTACACAAAGAATTCCTAGTTGATGGTCGGTTCAATTGGCTTATTTTGCTCTGCACTCAAGAATTGTGACAGTTTGTTTGGGGGATAAATATTTTGCTTGAAGATTGTGGCTGCTTCATGAAGATGGTCTTTTGGTCTGTTGTGTGAAAATTTTTCCATTTATGAGGTGATGTCAGTTGACAATCCTCTTGTATTATGGTCAAATGGTTATATAGCAAGTTCATTTTTTTTACATACATGATCCAGTAATCAACAATATTACTTGTTCTTTTTGTAAATATTCTCTTTTGTCTTCAGAAAAAAATATTTTTGATATTAGTTACAATAAATATACTGACTATTTCCTACTGTTAAACAAGTTGTTAAAATTCATGCATATTTCATCTGCAAGACATTAAGAAAAAGACATCACCTTTCTAAGAAAATATAAATATGTATTAGTACTATTACATGTAATCCTTGCTTTCCTGATGCTATTTTATAAAATCCAGTGATGATTTCAAAGTCTGGGACCATAAATTGTCATCAATATGAAACTTATATAATGGCATTTTAATGAGTGCCAGCAATGTGTAAGCGGTCCGGGAGCTTATTACCATGAATATGGTTCTGGATATTCACAAGTGTAATATTGCTTGGATCTACCGTAAGCATGGTAAGGAATGATGTTCCTTGTGGAGAGATACAGCATATCTTTTGATTAGTCCTCATCTTCTAATCCCTGAGGGGTGGTGGGGTAGCCTAGAGGTTAAAGCGTTGGCTCGTCACGCCGAAGACCCGGGTTCGAATCCCCACATGGGTACAATGTGTGAAGCCCATTTCTGGTGTCCCCCGCCGTGATGTTGCTGGAATATTGCTAAAAGGGGTGTAAAACCAAACTCAGTCAGTCAGTCTAATCCCTGAACTATTGCGAATGAACATGAACATATACCTGAATCTGCTTGCTGAATGTGATCTGAGCACCCTGACTTTTGTCATATTTGTGATTTATTGAGTGAGGGCTACATTTGTTGTAGCGCTAAGATTTGTTTGTGCTAATGGAATCTGGTAACCGGTTCATTCTGAAAACAGGCTTCTGAAAATGATGTTATTTGATGACTGTGGGTTCATATTTAGCAATTATTACACAGGGGATAGAATCTATGTCACAGTTTAGGCATTGCTACAATGACCCACAATAAAGAAAAATAGAATAAAATACATTCGGGGAACATGGACAAGAATGGTTCAGAAGGTTGTGTTTAATTTTTGGCCGATAACCTCAGCTTTTGAACCCATGCACATGATGCATGACGAGCACATGATCTGTGACAAGCACATGATCTGTGACAAGCACATGCTGCATGACTTGCACTTGACCTTAGTCTTTAAAACCTGGAGGGGAAACATGATGTTCACATGACTCAGTGTGGTAGAACTTCCTTGCTGAGACTGGAGAGTTGACGTAGGTCACTGTGGCTATTTACTCAGCAAATCACTACAGGGATTTACAGAACGCGAAGTCCTGCGTCCTATATGCATGAAAATTAACAATGGACGCAACAAAATTATTAGCTCAACCACAGCAATGCAGAAAAAGTACAAATACTTTTTGTAAAAATTCCAATCAAGTAACAATAAGTTATCAAAGAGTTTGATACTAGGTGGGTTATGGTATCATTTGAAATTCAATTACTGTAACAATGTGATGATCATGATACACAACACAATAACAGTATATATAACATTTATGAGTATGATTCCCAGGGACCCTCAAAAACAGGACTCAAGGTAAATCCCTGTCACTATACACTATCTTCGGAAGGTTGTATACAATGTTTGGTCTACTGACCCACCTTGCCACAATTCATCACAGGGAAAATTATTTTGAGTCTTTTATTTCAATTTCAGAAGCTCAATCTAGGAAAGGTAGTAAGTTCTGTTTCTTATTAGTAATTCTTCCAAATAATTTCAGATTTTACCACAAAACATTTTTCCGAAATCATGCTAATCTTTATGGAATTGTTTTTTTTCCTATGACCATCGTCATAAAGCTGGAAGTGGGCACATCTTTGAAACAACATACAAGTAAATAAACAACAAAACTTGACTGGGATTTTGGATTAGATGCTAGAGTTGCTTACTGTTCTTGTGTCATGAAATGTAGACTGTCTTGGATGGTGATAAAAGGTATCTTGCAGTTGGAAGAAAACAAAAATATAGGTCAATGTCAGGGTCTTTAGGTTAAGGGGAGGGAAAAAATGTAACCCCACAAAATCAGTTAAATTGTAAGCCCACAAATTAAATTAAAATTATCCCAACTGACAGAACATGATGAATGCAGGGTTAACATATTGAATACCCAAAGAAAACTGTTAGAAAGTTATGTGAATAAGTTGTGAGAAAATACTTAGAGTCTAAAAATACTTACCAGAAGTTTGCATAATTACTCATATGTAGCTTCTCCTGCTGCAACTCAGCCCTCAAAACTTTATCTATGGGTGCATGGGTAGTTTAACAAGCTTCTATAGATATAATAAGGCTGTAACGATTCACTCGCACATTTGGTGAATTGAACCGAAGCCCTTCATGAATTCAATTTGTTGTTTGTGGTCGCAAGAACTGAATATTTAAGATTATTTTAAGGGAGTGTGTTTTTTACTTGAACCCTTATGTCCTTTATAAACTGAGATATGCAAGAACATAATATGCACTAGCCTTGCAGTAGCACAAGTCATGGTAGTTTGCCAAGGTCACACATGTTACTGTCGATTATAACTATTACATATCAAATTTGAGTGTCATGAAATTGCTGTGACAAATTAACATTGTCAACATGGGCATTCCATATTATGCATCAATCACATAACTACAATATTGTATTCGTGAATAATTATTCATATTCGTTACCCAATGTTCGTGATACATATCATATTCGCCACATAGTGTATTCATAGCAGCCCTAGTAAATAAGCTTGGAATTATGTTTGTATTGATCAGATTTTCACATCTATATTTCTATTTATTTTACATATAGAGGAATTACTGAGTATTTGATTATTGATAATAATTACTGTCAAATTCAACAGCTTGTTGTATCATGGCAGGGTACCCCAAAAATGGGCTTCACACTTTGTACCTTTGTCGGGAATTGAGCCTGGACTAAAATGTGACAAGCAAACACTTTAACCACTAAGCTAACCCTTGTCTCCTGAATGTTAAAGTTTGTGCTATCTTTATAAAGTTTCAGTGGTTTCAGAGAAGAAATTTTTAGTATCAAGTTAACATTTTGATTTGCCAACTAAAAATGTTCAAGAAAACTTTTCATAACCATTGTCCTATTTTGTTTGGATGTGGTGTTTATGTGACTACTGAAGCTAGAATGTAATTTTATAAAGAAGCAATTCATGAATAAACAGGGTTAGAATCACAAGAAAAACAACCCCAATCAATAACAGCAGTTCTGGCTTGCTACAAGCAAGGGAAGTAACTCTAAATGTGTACGCGTCCTGGCTTAAAAATTAACATAGGCAATTAGCATATTGCAATCAAACTGCAAATTTCTGGAGATGTTGAGTCATCCATATGAATATGTAGACATACTGTGTACTGTATACAGCTAGTGTCATGAACAGCTATTATCAGAGTGTGGTAGGGTGTAAATTGAGATATATAGTGAACATGCTTAGATTTGGTTTAAAAAGTGGGTTGTTTTAACTTTAATTTGAGTTGTGTCTTCTTTAATGAGCCATGTATATTGATATGGTAGGGTAGGGTGTTCATGAAGGCTATTATTTACTGTCAACAACCTTTGGGTTGGTTTTAGGAATGAGTGGTGCGAGCTATATGATTTATGCATGGACTGGTTGTGTCAGGCATGTTGTCATGTTTGTTATCAGCGATTGTGTCAGGTGGATAAGATTTGTTTCGTTTTTACAGGGCTTTCATTGTATTTTATTTCGGATAATGTATATTTCTTCTCTCCATTCATCTGATGCGTTGATTAATTTCAAGATCAGGGTATGATACACTAAAGATTTCCATTTAAAGACAATATTATAGGCAAGTAGTGTTGGGAATTGGTTGAAATCTCTCAGTGGATAATTGTTTCATTACCAACAAGCAATCATCAAAAAAAATTGGTTAGTGTCATTTTTCAGATTTTCCTATTCAGGTTGTTTTTGCAGATAAGTTTAACGTGGTTCTCTGTTGTTTTTTATTTTATTTAAAACAGGGTTTTACATGGCGTGTGATTCTTGCATATTTGACGCAACATTTTTCTAAAAGACTCTCAAAAATATTATCATACGAGTCAAGCTTGACACAAGTTTTATGAGTGACCCTCAGAATACAGTTCAATAAAATCGATTTGATAAGCAAATCGCATGATAGCTTTCGTTTTATTGCAAACTGTGTTGAAAATGCTCGTGATATTAACAGAAAATACGGGAACATCGAATGGGTAAAGATAGACATGCTAGAATGCAGTGAAAATACCCGCTAATAGCAGTTTCATTCACTATTTTCAGACAGTAAATACGTTGAATACTAGTCATTCGCTATGTTTAGACTATGTTTTGGTCATTTAAGCATTGTCTGTCCTGCTAAGAAATAATGAAAATGACTCCCAAAAATAACCACGACTCCCATTTTTCAAAGTCTGTGTAAAACCCAGATTTAGAAACTACAAATTGCATTTGCAAATTTCACATCCAATGTAAAATGATGCTACTTTAAAGTGGTGACTAATATATCATGGACATAAACTTCCCAGAGTCTTCAAGAAAAATCAGTAAGTGAAGTGAGTTCTCTAAGAATTAAAAATGTTTTCAAGCCCTGATATGTTTTATCGTCAAGTATTTCAAACTATGTTACAGTGGTCCCAATATCGTTTGTGTTCGATTATGAGAAAATGTTATTGATTGCTTGGTTGTTTGGCCACTGCGACCAATCTTCGATTATTTCAAGTAAAAACCATTCTCAGAGAGTAACATACCAATGCTTGAACGATAACTATCCATGAGAATAAGAAAAAATGGCATGGCTAGTTTTGGTTGATCTGCATTGTTGGAAAAAATATTGCTAATACTAGACTGACATAATTAGAGCTGCAACAATTCACGCAGACCTCGATTCGATTCGATTTGATTTTGGATATTAGACCCTCGATTTGATCATGTTCGATTCGATTCTTCATACAAGGATAAACATCATTAATTCATTTAACTCTCAGTTTATTAAACAAAACATATCACACTAAAAACTTTTTCCAAGATTTGACAAGGAATTCAGGAATGTAAATGATGTAACCTTTTTAAACAAATACAATATTATGTGTAAACACAGAACAACACTCAAATTTCGAATCGAAATAGAGATAATGGATATCAAAAATCGAAACTAAGGTGTCAGATTTGATTTTCGATGAATCGAACCGAATTGTTGCAGCCCTACAGATATTTAGGATGTTATGGTTGTTTGTGCGTCCTTTAGTTTTGAAAGGTTTACTTTAAACGGTTTGCGATGGACAGTGACAACAGAAATGCATTTGGCATATTTAATCATGTTGATCGATAGTCAGTTTCATTATACATGATTGTTTAGGTGTATGGGATCTGCCATATTGCTGGAATATTGCGGAGTGCGGCATAAAACTAAACTCACTCACCCACTTACATTAGTTGTATGGGTATTTTTCATATCCATCTAGGAGGGTCTGTTTGGGCATATAGATAATAATATTAACTATTCTTATGTAACTTTCTAATCCTGAAGTTTGGCTAGGGCTGGAAGATCCAATAAACCGTACATGTGTCACTCAAGTTGTTTTAGCTAAAAATGCATATTATCAAAGTTTCAAACACCTCTTAAAGCTCTTTAGGTAAAGAAAAATGGTTTTGAGTTGGACAGATTAACATCGATCAATATTACCTAGTTTTTCAACTTGGAATATATTAGGTTTGACAACAGCAACATGAGCAACTTGGCTACAGAGGCTCTGGAATGAGATCATTTAATAGCTTAGGTTCCTCAAAGCATCAAAACCGCTTAGAACCCTCCTTCAAACAAACTGAAGGGGTATTTCAAACAAGACAGATTAGATCTTAGTTTTATCCCGTTAAAAAACATTTTAGTTGCCAATTAAGCGTCTCTTAAATCATCCTGACCATACCTAATCTATGTCGAAGCATGCGACTCCGTATTGCTCAGGGCCACCTGTATTTGTGACCACGAACAAGTGGCTTGAGAAAGTCAATGCACAAATGATATTACGGTCGCAATGTTTGGGTTTATGGTTATAGATTTTTTCATAAGCAATAAGATTGGGGTTGTTCTCAATAAAAGTATATGATAATTTCTAAAGCAGGGGAAGTTATTTTTGGTATTTTATGTGGCCTGAACAATGTTTAGTTGATAGGTTTATTGTGAAAAGATAATTCTAGTATTGTTTAAAATAATAATAATGATAATAATTATGCATGGTGATTAACATGTTTTGGGTAGATTGTATATGTATATGTTTTTCGAATCTTTCTATCTAAGTTGATCATGTCAGTTACCATTTACTTGCATTTTGCATGATTTTGGTAGTTATATCTATTTCCATGGTGGATCGTGCAGTGAAGCAAATAATATATATATGTTGTGTTTTTGCTTAACTTTCTAATTCTTGATTTTGGTGGTGGTTTGACCTTCTACATCAAACAGTGAGTGCTACTAATGTGCATTAGCTGAAAATAAATAATGGACCTCATAAGAATTTAAAAAATTCCTCTCATTCAGCTTGTTATGATAGATCCATAAAATATTAATTCTTAAAAAATGTCCAAGTTTATTGATTTGATTATATAATCAGAAGTTTTCATACAATGTTTCAAAATAGCCAAGAGGGATTTCCATGGCAGAAAATGTCCCACAAGAGCTGAATATAATTTCAACTGTTTTGGGTTGTTTGGTTCAAGTCTGCAAACATGTATCAAATTGACTGATGACATCATGGGGTTTCAAATTAACTTTTTTCTTTGATGTTTGATTGTAGAGGCTGTAATGCTTTGATCCCAACAATATAATCCCAAGGCAGGCGTCTCCAGATTATGTTGTCAGTTACTGCTGGGTGGTATATATTGTTTAAGGCCGCTATGAAGTGTTATTTGTTTTTTTTTATCTTGTTGACCTTTTGAATCTTTTAGCTAGGATCCTATTGTTGCAATTTAAAAACATTTGTTGTGAAAGTTGGTTACTGGGCAGGGGTGGAAATAACCCATTGCCTGACGACCCAGTCCAGTGTTTTTCTCTGTCGGGCAAGCAAATTTGTATATCATTCTGTACTGATGTCCAGTTGACTTTCCAAGGTTAATTATGTTGTTCATTTTAAAAATCAACAAGAAAATGGACCGGTATTGTGGGAAAATTATCAGGACAAGTGATTTTACATGTACCACTGTACCAGAGTACACTAGCAATTTTAAAGTTATTTCCACCCCTGCTTGGCAAATACACCATTTGGAGAATGTGATACACAGTGTCCGAAATAGCCACTGGCCCACTAGCCCATGGCTAGAATAAATGCAGTCGGGCCAGTAAATCTCCACATTCACTGGCCCGACTGGCTAGTGAATTTTCATGGGGGTCATTTTGCAAATATATCACTCTCTCCGACTTTTTTGTTATAATACACTTTTAAATCATGCAAGATTTTGGCCTCATAAAAATGTTCATCATATTAACTGATTAATGATGAAACCCGTGTCATGCTAACAATAACTTATTCTCAAAGACATGTGAGTCAACATTGCGTGGAAAACACTATATGTTTATAGTTGCCATGGACCAATCAATTGCTCTGTAACTTTCAGAAATTCAGACGTGTTTTCTTTTTGTTGTTTTTATGGTATTTTACCTTTTTTGTAATCTTTTGCATAGTTTCTCTACATTCATATTTCGGGCTAGTGAATTATTTTGTCTGCTTGTAACTTCTAGGCATAGCTAGCCTGACTGGCCAGCAAAATTTAGAAACTATTTCGCACACTGATACATTTCACGAAAATTTTAATGGATGTGAGTATTGCGTAATGAATACAATAACAAGTCAGGGCCCTGTTTCACAAAACTTTCGTAGCGCTACGATTATCGTAAGTCATTGTTACAGTATAGGATGTACAAATGCAACGAGAAAAGTTACGAGATCTTAGGCTTTCAAGAGGTGAGGTGAGGTGAAATTGGGTTTAACGTCGTGCTTCTGAATATTTCGCTCATATAACGACGTGCATGCGTGTGTATGTGTATGTGTGGCTGCTTGTACTAGCCCAGACTTAAGCTGGTTTTATAGTGCTAGCTCACTGAGATACCATGCCACAGTGAAGCATGAATACCCCACTCAGACACAGTATACTGACTCCTAGCCGACCAGTCCTTGTTGTACCTATTAATGCCGAGCGCCAGGCAGGGACCAACAAGTACCATATTTTAACGTCGTTTGGTATGACGCGGTGGGGGATCGAACCCACGACCTTTCCCCCTCTGGGCGGACGCTCTAACTACTACACCACGAAGGGGTTTAGGCTTACGAGAGCCTTGTGAAACAGGTCCCTGATTTGGAAGTTTTAGTCATCATATTCAGTGAAACAATAATATGATGAATTCACTAACTTGTTTTGACCATGTTGATAGTGTTAATTTTCACGCCCATGACAAGTGTGTACATGACTGTCACTTTACATATACAAGTGTGTTGACTATCATTATGCTTGGCTTGGATATATTCTCTTTTACACCTTAGTATCTTGCTTTGATAAATAACACCCTAATTCAAGTAAAAACAATCCTTTAAAATCTTGAATAACGAATTGAATTCATGAAAGTTTACAGTTTAATTCCCTGAATATGTAAATGAACAGCCCTGCGTGGGTGAGTAAATCAGAGAAAGGTGTTTTTGTTAGTTTTATGTGAAACTGTTAAAGTGATATTAAATTTGTAAGTGGTGATTCATTGTGCTTCATATGTTTGTAATGTCTTTTATGTATGTCATCCAGAGATTGATTCAGTAAAGTTCTTGTAAATTTCATGACAAATCATGTTGGTGAATGAATCACTGTTCTCAGCAATCATGATCTTACTTATTACTCATTTGTCGTCTTAATTACAAGCTATGTTAGTTGCAGAAAGTGTTAGTCCACCCTAAGAACATAATTTGTTCCTTGTATCTTAATTGCATAGATTGATGCTCATACTGTTGATCACTGGATTGTCTGGTACGGACAATTATTTTCTGACCACCTCCATACAGCTGGAATATTGCTGAGTGCTGTGTTAATCAACAAACAAACCAACCAACCTAATTTGCTTTAGAAAAAACGGAATTATTCCCCTTCCCCCGCTGAAAAATTGTGTTGCAAAACTGAAAAGTAAAAGGTCCAGCTCCTCTTTTCACAAAGAATATTGTGTGATGTTGTAGGCAGTGACCAAAAGAAATCTCAAGCCCCAATGTGTTCATGAGTAGATTCTGGCTCAGAAAGCCCAAAGATCAGACCCGTTTTGTCAGGATCAGCAAGATCTATGTTTAGATTTGAGGGTGTTATGGCCAAAAAACAAATATATATCCGTTTCCTATTATACGCTTTTTACAAATAGGGTAGGTAGGTCGGTTTTATCCTCTTTTTTTTTAACTTTTAAAATATTTTTTTAGTAGCACCAGGTGGGCACCAGAGAAGGTCTTCAAGAGTACAATATCATGTAGTGACAATGCCTTGTGATGAAACAGTGAAAGATTTCTATATCGAGTCATTATGTATGTTATTTATTTGCAGGTTTTGTCAGTGAGAGCCCATAATGCCAATTCAATACAATCCATTTTAGCCCTACGTACACTGAAAAACATGAACATATCACACTCGATGTGGATGAAAATGATGAGTCGAAATGCGTGATTGTGACTTGGTTAAAAAAAAGATTTAGGGTCGGGGGGTTAGGATAGGGTCGGTCGGGTTACCGGAAACGGACATATTTTTTGGGGGGGGCCTAGTGTAAATGTGCAAACGTTGCATGCTGGGAGAAGAACGTTGGAACATTCTGATTAATGAGTATTGATTAACTGTATGCTGTTCATTGTTATTATTTTCCTAGCTTATTGTTGACAAGACAATAGGTGACCCAGTAGTGCTGATAGGCTCCCTCAATCGGTTTATGAAATGTACCCTAGGTACAAAACAGTAGATCCTGATGTACCTGGTATTCGCTTATGTATTGGGGCAGTCTTGCGGTTTAAACATTTGCTCGTCACGCCATAGACCCGGCTTAGATTCCTCACATGGGTACAATGTGTGAAGTCCATTTCTGATGTCCCCAGCTGTGATATTGCTGGAATGTTGCTCAAAGTGGCGTAAAAAGCCAACTCAGTCACTTTTTTCTGTTGTTGCATATCCAGACCAAAGACATGGTACTTGTTTTTACCCTGCCTGGTGTTGGTAACCAGGGCATGAAACAAGGACTGGTCTGTTCTGAGTCTGTGAATGTGTTCAGGATATTCATTTTAAACTGTGGCACAGTGTTTGCCCTTCACCCTGAAAAGCTGCAGGCCCTAAGGACCCAGAAACATAACAAGTTGTGGGTCCAGTTCAGAATGTGTAGGCCCTATATTTGCTATAATATAAGTTATTCCCAGCAAACAAGGCCATAAGGACCTGGAGAAAGCAAAAGCTGTGGTTTTCAGTTGGCTTCGGGCCTAAGGACCGTCATTAATTCCGAACGCTGCTGTGGCATGGTATTTCATTGACATGGCGTTATTAAACCGGCATTACTCCTGACTATAGGGCTCTACAACGAATCCACTTGGAGGCGAACATGAAGCATATCACACAGATTGGGTAATGAATATGAATATTGGGTAATATGTACAATGACAAGTCAGCAGTTGAGGTGTCATTGAATATCGTCAGTGAAACAGTGACAAAATAATTATTTTTCCTTATACAGCTAATTTAGTGGCAAGGCCTAAAAGTTTAAAGGATATAACGCTGTATAAGCAACCCAGGCGCTCTCACAACCGTCCTCACGGGCGAAGAAGGAGAGGGTTAGGGGCATATCTGATCATGATGCATTTTCCCGCCAAAAGTCACAAGGGAGATAACACTGGGTGGATGATTTTACGTCCGCTTTTTTGAAGGGAGCTTCAAAAGGGGATTCAAGTGTTCCACTATCATTCGCAAGAAGAAAGAGACAAGCAATTAAGCATGAGTCAGGATAAATATAAAATATCAATTTTAATCTAAAAATTACATATTTGACGATGATGACAGTATTAATATATCACATCCATGACCAGTGACCACATTGCTGTCAACTTCCATATAAACGATTGCTTACTGTCATCATGCCTGGCTTGGATATAGCCTAGTTTGCATATCTGTTATGACAAATAACACCCAAATTTAAGTGAAAACTTTCCTGTAATAAACTTCACAAATAATCAATTCTACTGATCACGAATAACAACTTGCATTCGTAAAGGAATACACCCAAATTTAAGTGAAAACTTTCCTGTAATAAACTTCACAAATAATCAATTCTACTTATCACGAATAACAACTTGCATTCGTGAAGGGATACAGTTCGATTTGCTGAATATTTGAGTGAACTGTAACAGC
Organism: Haliotis rubra; assembly: GCF_003918875.1. Lineage (NCBI taxonomy): Eukaryota > Metazoa > Mollusca > Gastropoda > Lepetellida > Haliotidae > Haliotis > Haliotis rubra. The sequence goes on along the minus strand of NW_025765187.1, from coordinate 189,652 downwards.
CTTACCAGACTAACACAGACAGACAGACAGACAATAGACAGACAGACACACGTTTGAAATGATCTTCATCTTACGTACACCCTATTTCACATGTTCTGAAATAGTTGCTGGTATAAAAACATCATGCAATATAGATTTCAAAGAAATGTTGATCTTTTGTAGTCAAGTTACCTGCACATTATTCCCTTTGCAAAGTCTGAAAGATTCACAGTTTAAATTTTATTTCCTTTTCTGTTTCCTTGATTTATCTCCTTTAAGTTAATGGCCTCTTTCAGAAGTTACTGAAAAAAGACTTTGAAAGTACAAAACGACACGATAAAATAAGTGTCCACCATGGTGGGACATGAATATAGTATATTGGTTAGCTAAGAACTTGATTACATTCTTACGGCCACTTTTGTTGCCTTTGGGTATTAGTAGCTAATTGTTTATGTCCTGAGTGAATTGTTGAGAAACTTTAGGGTGGGATGAGAGTGGTACTTGCTTAATTTTATTATCATCTTCTCGGCGGACATATCCTCGAAACCTTTATAACCTCTACCCCAAATAACAGAATTGATTGGCAAGTCAGACTTAGTTGTCCGAAGTTTTATGATCGCTTTACTACTCTGTGTGTCGTTTAGTGAGCAGGAAACCAGGATCTTTGCACTTACTGTTAAATCCCCTTCCTGTGAAGTCAGTTTGTGGACTGGGGGTACTTCAGCCCAATTTCCTTCTCTTCAGTAAATTCCATTTTACAGATGTCTTGTGATTCAGTTAAGTTTGGCGGATGGTCCTGCATCCGTGTCTTGCCCTTTTTCGGTAGGTCTGGTTTCCAGTTCATCATGGCGGAACCGAAATTGGGATTTATTAGATCTATCAGGTAGTCCTTGATTTGAAATGTAGGTTTGAGGAATCCAGACACAGTAAATGGCTCTTGAAGCTTCGAAAGGACTAATGTTTACTTTGAAAACTTCTGAAGTCTGAAGTGTTATGTTACAGTGAAGGATCTGGTTTGTGTTGTCACTTTGTGAACTGGTTGTAGGATGCTGGGCCTAGATTTTTGAAGCTGTCTTAGCGCTAAGATAGTCGTAAGTGCCATACATTAACATTAACTTACGACTATCTTAGCGCAAAGAGAGCTTCGAAAATCTAGGCCCTGGTTGGTTTGTTGTTTAACGCCGCCGCTTTTAGCTATATTCCAGCTATATGGTGGCGGTCTGTAAATAATCGAGTCTGCACCAGACATTCTAGTGATCAACATCATGAGCATTGATCTACGCAGTTGGGAACCGATGACATGTGTCAAACAAGTCAGCCAGCCTGACCACCTGATCCCTTTAGTTGTCTCTCATGACAAGCATCGGTTGCTGAAGACCAATTCTAACCCGGATCTACACAGGTTTGTAGGATGTAGATCAGTGGAGCACCAAATGCTAAGTATAATTGGACAATATGTTTGTTTTAAAATATTTAAACAGAGGGCGATGGGATAGCTTATTGGTTCTTGGGCAGTGGGGTAGTCTAGTGGTTACAGCGTTTGCTTGTCATGCTGAATACCAGGGTTCGATTCCCAACGTGGGTACAATGAGTGAAGCCCATTTCTGGTGTTCCCCTGCTGTGATATTGCTGGAATATTGCTAAAAGTGGCCTAAAACCATACTCACTCACTCACTTTGTGGTTCAGCGTTCACTGGTCATGACGTTGGCCTGTGTTTATTGCCCACATTGGTACAATGTGAACAGTGTGTCCCCCCACTGTGATTTTGTGAAAAATTTGCCAAACCTGGACAGTATGTTAGCTTTAGAATACTCAAGCAGCACTGGGATGATGGGATAGCCTAGTGGTTCAGTGTTCACTAGTCATGAAGTAGGCCTGTGTTTGTTGTTCATTTGTGGACAATGTTTCCCCCATCATGATCTTGCAGAATTTTGCTAAATGTGACTTTCAAACATACTCACTGAATCACTCAGAGCTTTGGCTCGTCACGCCGAAGACTCGGGTTTGATTCCCCACATGGGTACAATGTGTAAAGCCAATTTCTGGTGTCCCCCACATGATATTGCTGGAATGTTGCTAAAAGTGGCGTAAAACTAAGCCCACTCTCTCACTCACTGTATGTTCAGGACTGTTTATGCTGGTAATCCATGATAATATGTATCATCACTCTCCAGTGATGTGAAATATCTTGATTTCATTTGGGCCTTTTTCCCCTCATTTTTGCTCAGATTAACTGCTCGTTTATTTATGACAATAGATCGATATTTCGTTAACGGTTATCGATTTCTGTGAGCTGTATCAATAGCCAGTCTCACCAGTAACATATCTGAATAACATGAAATTCAAGATGGCTCTTGTAGCAAAGTTTATAGAAGAAAACAGCCTTTGCTTAAACCTGTTCTTCAAGATTATCAGACATATACAGCTTTCAAATCTTTACTTGGATAACAACAAACTGGTCACCCTAGCAGGATATGTACAGTCAATATATTTGATAATAATATTTTATCCTGTCTACCACTTTCGAATTACACCAGGAACAGTTCTCACTGAGAACAGACTCAAGTGTGTAGAAACAGATGATCAATTTGGCATGTGATAGGCTGATATTCAATTTGATATTACTTTCTAGATATCCCAGATCTATATTTAGTTGAAGGTCTCCACAGTTATAAACACAGATAGCTGAAAACGGTGACTTTACTATCCCGGTTCGGAGATAGTACAATGACACTGGTATCAGGTACTGTAAATAAGAGTGACTGATATCATTATGTTAAATATAGTAATATTCATGGGGCTGGGATCGATGACGGTATTATCAGATGTCTGTGGAGAAGACAGATGACTGAGTACATTGGTGGTATTATCAGAGAACAAAGGAATCTCTATCAGATCTAGTTATCTAATATGGCTGAAGAAACTGGATGTATTGTCAGTTATTGTGTTTCATTTTTTTTTAGGACCTGGGTTGTCAAGCAAAGTATACTGAAAGAATTTTAAAATTGGTTGGATCTTAATGCCATTTTCTTTTCTTTGTTGTTTATTGCTGCACTCAGCAATATTCCAGCTATATGGCAGAAGTCTGTAAATAATGAAGTCTGGACCAGACAATTCAGTGATCAACAGCATGAACATCGATCTATGCAGTTGGGATACGATGACATCTATGTACTGATAGCAATTCTGCCCATCCAGTCACGTTAGTCGCCTCTTTCGACAAGCTTGGGTTTTCTGTTAATGCCATTTAATTCTGGAAGATATTTGAATTCATTGTAAAAATGGAATGTAGAGAATGTTGAAATTACTTCAGATATAATGTTTTTAGCACCTTTTGTCGAAGTAGGGTGGTTGGATTGATGCACGACAAAAAAGGTGATGAAGGATGGTACTTGTTTTTACCCTGCCTGATGCTGGGAATCAAAATGATAAAAGGATTGTGGCAAAATATCATATTGATGTTAACATTTTGAAGCATACGTCTCATTGGGATATGTACAAGCAAATAATACTCTAATACAATAACTATTGTTATGAAAAACATCATCTATAATGGAAGAATCCAGCATATCTTGCCTACAGTCCAAGAAAACCAATGGAAATTACAAGATATTATGTCTTAACAAAATACACAGCCATTGTAAACTTGAAGAAAGAAAACTTTAAGCATTGGTCAACCTGTCACATGAGATAGATAAAAATTGCCTCTTTTCAACCAGCAGAAAATGGGTACCCGGTGAGATAAGTCATGTGACTATTAACTTTCTAATAATAATAAGATTCTGATTACATATTATAATTTACAGCATCCAGTGACCAATAAGGCAGATAAATACTAGGCGCTATATAAATGAATTATTATTATTTTTTATTATTATTTTCTTCTTCACTGCCATAAATCTGGAATATTGCTGAGTGTGGCATTAAACAACAAACAAACAAAACCTTCCTCATGATAAGTTTTTGTAAGTATGAAATGCAAAATAAAACAAAACAAGGGGACTAGTTGGCAGTGAGTTTACTGTGTCTGAGTGGAGTTTCCGTGTTGGATTACGGCGTGGTACCTCAGTGGACTGTGAAACCAGAATAAGTCTAGACTAGTACAAGACTTGCAGACATGTGCTGTATAAGTGCAGTAATCATGAACATAAAGTTGAAACGCTTTTCAGCTGACCCCCAGATGTTAGATGTCTGAGAACAGCGGCCATGATGGCATTGCTATCAGATATATCAATTTAAGATGGCTGATACTACTGTTCGTACATATTAATCAGAAAATGGCCGAAGACACACTGACCAGTGATGTTATTATCTGCAGTTATAAATAATTCGGCTATAAACTGACCCACTTCTTTCATCCAAAGGACAGGACATTGAGCTGTGTGTGCACAGGCACTAACATGGTGTTCTTGTCTGAGAGGTTGTCGAGATTTGTTTCTTGGCACAAGTACGTTGTACTATTAATGGCTGCCATATTGATTATTGAACAGTGATTAGTATGGTCACCTAGGACAGGTTAATGAGGCGTTATCATGATCTGTTTACAAGCACCTTGGGCTGCAGAACCACTTCCAAGCAGGGAAATAAGATGCATTGTCTGAGATTCTTTTGTTCGCAGTCTGTCACAGGTTTTGTTTGAGTAGGCCTACATGATCATACTTGACGATTGTGTTTATGAAAAGAATTACGTCGATTAGCTCACCTTGAAATAAACATGCATTGTGATGTGTTGATGATCAGGGCCTTGTTAAAATATTCTTACCACATTTACAACATTCTCTTGTCTTGAGCAGCTCATACTCCAGTTTGAAAATTTGGGTCAGGCCAGACCAATTGTATTTCTTGTTTTATGGATTTTTGTCCACAGAAAACCTAAAGGCAGGAGGGAAAAATAATACAAAACATCACCAGTCAAAGCAAAAACCCACATGAGGTTCCATTTTAACTCTTTTGGTTTGTTTTTATTAACTAAAAATATTCCCGTGAAGGTCCGGGTTAGAATGAACCTTCAGTAACCCATGCTTGTCGTAAGAGGCAACTAACGGGATCGGGTGGTCAGGCTCGCTGACTTGGTTGACACATGTCATCGGTTCCCAATTGTACAGATCGATGCTCATGCTGTTGATCACTGGATTGTCTGGTCCTGACTCGATTATTTACAGACCGCCGCCATATAGCTGGAATATTGCCGAGTGCGGCGTAAAACTAATTTCACTCACTCACTAAAAATAAGTTGAGTGAGTTTAGGATTCACACTTATTTCAAGAGTATTTCACTTATATCGCATTAACATTAAGATTTTATTTTAATTATTTTTTTCTTATTCTTGACAAAATCTTACTGGTGGATCCGTAAACAAGAAATAAAATTGGTCTGGCATCAGAATGAAATATAATGCATACAGGACACTATGTTCTTCCTTCCTCAGGGGGACATGGTGACGGTGCCATTTCTTCTTGTGGCATTCACTTTGGTTTTGATATTCTTTGGTTGTAAGTGCCAGTTGCTGTTTGTTTAATGTATGTAGAAATCAGATATGCTTCTCCTAATGCTTCAGTTACTTGTATCAAATATTTAGATGCTGATACGCTGTTTGTGAAGTTATCCTTGTATGATCTCTAGGGTCTGTCAGATCATGATGAACAGATAGTGTTCAGGAGTAATTCACTTGCTTATTCACCCTAGTTCACTCATTATTTAACTGAATTTTTCAAGTCATTTTTAACCATTTACTCACTCACTCACAGCAAGGGATACCAGTATGTTATCAACATCACTCACTCCAGCAAAGGGATACCAGTGACAGTTACTCACACTCACTCACTCACTCACTCACTCACGTCTCACTCACTCACGTATGTGTCAGTCCATCAAGGTCACTAGCGCCTACTACCAAGTCCAGCTCCCGTCTCTCAGACCGAGGTGGAATAACATGTACTTCTTATTGATAGCCGGGAAATAATGTCTCCCAGGGACTATTGACAACTTGACACTAAGTCGATAGCAGTCACTTCCATCAACAGTGGCTTCAAAAATGTTGTAATTTTCTTTGGTTTATGGGAACAAGTTAAGGGTTGGACACAGGACTTTAATACTCTTTGGGTCCCATCCCTTCAAGACCGCCTGCCACGGTAGTCATCAGTTCTTGGTGTGACCCTGTCCTGCTTTCTTCCACAACTGTCATTCAAACCATAGATCCAAGGATGAGATTTTCTTGAGACGCAGCAAACATCGACCCCATACATCTTTCAGATTACTTTAAAAACATTTGATAAGATAAAAAATATCGGATATTATTTGAACCCACAGTTTCTAGCACAGGTTACTCCAAAACATTTGAACAGATGAAATTTCTTGGTATGATTGAGATCCAGTTTCATGTGTAAGAGGGCCGGTGGGGTAGCCTAGTGGTTAAAACGCTGGCTCGCCATGCTGAAGACCCGGGTTCGAATCCCCACATGGGTACAATGTGTGAAGCCCATTTCTGGTGTCCCCCGCCGTGATGTTGCTGAAATATTGCTAAGAGCGGCGTAAACCCAAACTCAGTCAGTCAGTCAGTCATGTGTAAGCACTTTGAGCTGAAAGTTTCCTCGAGGTCAGGTTTATTGTAAAGGAGATACATTTCGTGCTTGCATGGATGTGTGTTGTAGATTTCCTGATTTGTATATAGATGTCACCATTGATTGGCAGGTGTTTGCAGGTTGTTTGTAAGTTTCAAGTGTACACATGCCAATCAAGCATGTCTTCAACTGCTTGTGTCAAAAGGATTGAAATGAGTTTCGTATGCTTGATTTCAGTCTTAAGGAAAACAGAAAGATCTCTCAGATAACGGTCTATTTTAAAATGCAAACGCTATCCTTGGAACAGAGTTTTGTTATATTGATTGCTTGGTCAACCCACAACCTTGTACAAGATCTGATTAAAGATGGATAAGTATGAAATAGGTACTAGCTTGCTAACTGGGGACTATGAACCTAACAATGGATTAATATTTAGTTTATGGTGACACGAACATTTTATTGTGGGAATATAAAGTATGTGAGCCATTTAATAAAACAAAATTCCAAAATATTTTATGCAAGTATGTGATAATCTCACACACTGAGAACTAATTAAGTCTCTTGTTTGTGGTGGGGCGGTGGGGAAGCTGTCTGCTAAGGCATCCGCTCATCACGCTGAAGACCCAGGTTCAATTCCTAATGTTGGTAGAATGTGTTAAGTCTGGTGTCCCCTGCGGTGATTTTGATGGAATATTGCTAAAAATGCTGTTAAGCCATACTCACTCACTCTTGTTTGTGGTATGAGATAACACGTTTTTAGCACCCTTTGCAAAATTAGTTCAACTTCCAGAAACTTCCTCGGAGATATCCAAGCTTGAGCTCACAAGAGATATTGGTATACAGCAGTCAAACTGCAGCACAGTATGTTGTAGACCTTTGTTATAGAGGCGTGATGGTACCGGTATTCTGGTATACCTTGATTGGAATTGTGGCCAAAATATGCTGAAACATTGAGTTCTATGATGTGAGTGAACATTTTGATACAGTCTGTATTTTGTACAACATACTTGCATTTCTTTCTTTATTCATTAACACACAAGACTCCCTAATCTTGCAAATTTGTTTTTCCTTCTTCAAAACACCAAGGCCAAATGGGTTCAAATACATTCAAAATGTCTTCAGCCATAAAAAATAATGTTTAACATGTTTAACAACTGCTTCATGTCCCTAACTTTGCGAATTGGACGGAAGGGTATTTCACTTATACTGAAAAGTCAAGTCATATCGTTGCCATGGTTACGAGAGCCATGCTCATTTTTCCTGATGTTTGGCTGCAGTTTTGAACCGTGGTTGAGTACCTAGTTCACCGTCATTGTACGACATTGGCATCTTCGATAGTGCTGTAGTATCTTCGCGAGTTTAGCCCGAGGCAAAACCAAATTGTATGACGCAAGATTATAATGGCGGTGTTGGCGAAGTTTGCAATTGCAAGCGGCATTGAAAATTGGTTATTGGTGATATGTATTGATTTGTGTGGTGCCGCAGATTGAAAAGTTAGCATCCTTTCTCGGGCCGTATAACATTGCTGCAGAAATGATAATTTCTTCACTAGCTGTTTAAGCATGATGTATTTGTGCCGCATGAAATATCAAGCTCCCGCGAGAGATGGAACAGTTTGGACACCACTTGTACAATTTGGCCAATGCATAGTTCTTGATGAAAAAATGCAATAGCCCAACAAAGCATGCAAATTTATTACCATAGTGTTCTAGATTCTGTGACGAACCAAATTTAGCTTCAATGCAGTAATTCATATTCTGAATAGTGTGGTACAGTTTTGTTTGGGACTAGGTTAGGATGGCCTCGGCTTGGATCTTATCCAAGGGGGAGGTAACTCTCAGTATTTATCTGTCAAAATAACCCAAGCTGATTTTCAAAGTAGACAAAGACAGTTAATTCAGTCTCTAGCCTTAATCTCGTAAAATTTCTCTCTGTCTGGTGGATTTGCCGATTAAAGTCACTTTATTAACACTACTGATGGATTAAAAGTGATGTTGGATGACAGGGTTTTAGCTGTGAAACTGCAACATTTTAGTCACAGAGTGGAAAAATACATAAATATGTTATGTACATGTGGTAAAGTATTCATCTTGGTTCACAGACACTAGGGGTGTCATGATGCGTAAGTTTCATGAATTGATACGTATCATGATACCCATGTCACGATTCGATACGTATCACGATACCTATTTTAGCGGCATTATTGCGTAAATCAGTTACATTTTAAACATTAATATTTCATACTTTATAATTGTCCATGAAAAGAACTTTTTTTATTCTCAGAGATTAAAAAGTTCTAATTTCCCATCTTTGTGCATGGAAAATAATCATTTATAACTCTCATCACATAAAAAAACATGATACAATTGCAAAATGTAAACTATACATAAACGTATTTAAACCAAAACTTTCAAAACTAAATATTGATACAGTTTTGAATGTATCAACAATTGTATCGTCTTAGAAAAAATATCGATGTATCATGGCATCCCTAACATCCACCTTGTTTTGAAATCATATAAGTCTATATTTTTCACTTGGTTTGACAATATCTCAAATCCAAAACCTTCAATTGCAAGAAGAGAATCTGGCTAGTTGTCAGTCCCTGGCATTCTCTTCCCACAGAGGTTACTCCTGTCATATCTTCCTACGTAACCTCTGTTCTAATACGGCCCTTTCATGGTGTGAGCGTTCAAGACTCGTGATTGGAGGCAATCAGATTTAGTTGTGCAATCAGCGACGTTGTTTCAAAAGTGATCATTCGCAAGGCCTCGGTAATTTCCGTATACTTCGAGAAAACTAAACCTCTTCCCCTGCGCGATGCGCAAACGTTTCTTCTAGACAGAACTCAGTCATGTTATGGCGGATCAGTGGCGTCTCCATCGCCCTCGTTGACAACGGACAAGCTAGCCATTAAACGTCTTGTGTGTAACATCAACACAAGTCCCCGGCAGATGGGGGATATTTGTGGCCTCATATTTGCTTGTGTTAGTCAAGTTGAATCTAAGTCGATGTAACACGTGTTCTCATTGGATAGAAAGAAGGGAGATAATTCGTGTTGCGATCTTTTGCCGCTAGGGGATTTTACGAGAACTGGGAAATATGGCCGTATTAGAACAGAGGTTCGTGGGAAGATATGACAAGTAACCTCTGTGGGAAGAGAATGAGTCCCTGGAACATGTCTGATAATTTGTAAGCAAACATTTCCCACAACAGTAGAATGGTTCAGATGAATAGGTGATTACTGAGCATGTGTGTAGTTTAAGGGAGTAATTATGTCTTAAACAACCCTCATGATCAGATACAATATAAGTATATATTGGCAACAAAATCTATCAAAAATAATTTTGTATTCAATATTCCTAAGGATACAGAATCCATATTTTGTTCATATTAAGTTGCAAATACTGCATAGAGCTACTCACAAAGTGATCCATACAATAAGAAAGTAAGATTGTTTATGGATAACAACTTCTTTTATTATATATGATGCGACATTTGGGTATGGATTCTTATACCGTTGTCACTCTTCCGAAACGTCGCATCATATATAATAAAAGAAGTTGTTATCCATAAACAATCTTACTTTCTTATTAGTCACCAACTTCTAAATGCCAATCAAACAGATGATCCATACAACATGGATACACACCCACCTACAAATTTCAATATAAGGCCAGACCAATTTATTTGTTGTTTTACAGATTTTTGTCCTCAGAAAACCTAAAGGCAGGAAGGAAAAAGTAATATTCCTTTTGAATACTAAAAGTATTTTACTTATGACAATTTATGAAGTGTATATGAGACAAAAACAATCTAAACCAATTTTTTTGTTAAGTTTACATTTTTGGCAAATATAAACATTAGGACTGTATTTTTTTAGCAGAGAATTTTTTTTTTTCTCTTTTTTTTGCTGCTTGAAAAATTACGACCGGGGGATCCGTAAAACAAGAAATGAAATTGGTCTGGCCTTATATTGAAATTTGTAGGTGGGTGTGTATCTATGTTGTACGGATCACTTTGTGAGTAGATTTCTGTATTCTAAATTACATTTACTGAAGTCTCATACAGACTCTGAACACACAGATACACAAAACAGTACAAAACAAAAAACCCTCCTTCCAAACCTGGGGCATGTGTTGCTACTTTGGTATTTTTACACATCTTCAGTTTCTTCCAAGACATTGATTCTTCTGGCTGTGCCTTGGAGTTTCAGCGATGTCAGTGGTTACGCTGACAGAAGACATATTGTGGTCCAAGAACAATTCTGCTATCACAGAGAAAAAATGCAGAAATTCTGCTAAAATGTCGAATTCAAAGTATTGATCTACAAGTGTATATATGATCAGTTTACATGAACAGTTTATCAAGGCTGTTGTCAAATATCAAAGAAATTAATAAGAAAAGCCCAAAACTTGTTATTAAATGTTAATTCATTAATTTTGATTAGCACCTTTCATACAACATTATACATAATTGTCTACTGCTGGGGGGTGGTGGGGGTAGCCAAGTGGGTAAAGTGTTTGCTTGTCACACCGAAGGCCAGGGTTCGATTCCCCACATGGGTACAATGTGTGAAGTGTGGAATATTGCTAAAAGCGGCGTAAAACCATACCCACTCATGTTACTGCATGATGACATTAGCTCCGGAGCTTTTAGTATAATTCCTCCATGATGGTGGTTAGAATTGGTGCCCTGTTCCCTTTGATTGTGAAAACTCACTGATGTGGTCAGATTCTGTGTCTTGAAACTCGGATGGCATGAAAAGGTGCTCTCCACTGGTTTCCCTCATCCAGAGTTTATTCTGTAACATTCACTCACTCGCTCCATTAAACCCTTAGAGTTATTTATGATTCATGCTGTATTGTGTTTAGTGACTACTTGGCCCGAAGGTCAGGAAACTCACTTTACCATCTGGCATTTACAATAAAGATAACATAAGGGCTAGTTGATCATAGCTTCCTTGGCTTGATTATATAAAAGCTGTTGTAATGAGGCTGGAGTGTTGCTGACTGGCGTAATCCACTCACTCACTCAACTCTGTGGCGTCAACTATATTTACTCTCTATGTCATTCTCATTGATTATGTTAACATGTGCTGGACTTGCTCAATTATTTAAAGGCCAAAGTAATATGGGTGGAATTTTGCTGAATGGCATTGAACAACATTCACAAACTAGTTGACTCAAATGCAGTCAATTTTAACCTCTGATGAGCTTGAATATTTACAGGACATATTGCTATATGTGACTTTAAACTGGTCGGTCACTCACTCACTGCTAGGTTATTAAAAGAACATTAAACTGTCAAATTATCATGGACAGTGGGGTAGACTAGTGGTTGAATTCACTCACTCACTCACTCACATACAAAAGGGTAGGAGATATTTCCGACCATCTTTACGGGGCATATTGGTGATTGTGGCATTAAAAGACTCACTCACTCACTCATTCGCTCACCCCTCACTAGATGTTTCTGACTACTAAGTGTAAGAAAGTTTTGATCACCAAGTGTCAAGAACAGACATGATGCTGGCTGATATGATTTAATGATTGATTGATTGTGTTGAACCGTGATGAACCAATGGTGGGCTTTTAGATTCCAACAGATTCCCATCGTTGCACACTAATGTGAAGCAATGACGTCTTCATCATTTCTTTCAGTTGGTGCCATTATCAAATTTGATTGAGAGCCGATGTAGGTGGTATAGTAGCCATTCATCTGATGGAAATAGTTCTTTGTATTGAATGATTATGAATAATAGATCATGCAGAAAACAAATAGTGTGGTTGTATTTATTTGGGATATTCATTTGACAGGGCAAAACAAGGAACATCGTGAAAACCCTCCCTGTATAGTCTGCGGATGTATTTAGAGTGTGCACTTAACCGCTGTGTTGTGGTTCCATATGTAATTTCATAGTCTGCTGGGCCCATTAGGTCAGTGCAATATGTTAGTGATAAAGGAAAAGACTTCATGTATGAGATACACGATAGTCACATTTTGTGCTTGATCAGCAATATTAGTGTCATATCAGTTGGACCATACATTGAATTTAGGACTGCCCTGTCTACTCAGACCCAAAGTTACCAGATCAAGGTTCTATTTTGCGGAGTTTTCAGCTCTGACATAAATTCGAGTTCCAAGTTTCAAGATCCCAGCCCCAAATTTCCAGCCTTAGGTTCCTTGAACCAGTTCACAACTAGGAGTTCCCTGAGCGATGTCAGCAGCCTAAAGATCCCAACCCATATTGACAGCCCAGAAGTAGAAGCTCCCTTCCCTGAAATTCATGACCAGACCTCCCAGCCTTGAAATCTCAGCCTTGAGTTCTGAGTGAGAAGTATCAGGCTCCTAACCCTGAGATCTCAACCCCAGGGCCAAGGTCTGAGCCTGAATTTAAAAAAAAGGAACATACAACCAAATCTCCAGTCTCAAGTTTCAAGCTTCCAACCTTGAAGTCCCAGCTAGAGGTTCGTCTGCTCAAATTCACTGACCTGAAAGCCCAACTGGGTTTCCTTGGTCCAATGTCACCAGTTAAAGTTCTGAGCTCCACCTGTAGATATCCCCTCCTCGTACCCTGTAGAAAGAACCATGAATTCTTGCTGTCCCTGTCTTAAGTCTAGTTCAGGCAAGATGACTTCACAGCAATGTCTCCATGACACAGAGGTGCTGTTTAGGATTTTGTTGAACCTCTCTCTGTGACCCGTGAAGGTCCGGGTTAGAATGAACCTCCTTCAGTATCCCATGCCTGTTGTAAGATGCGACTAACAGGATCGGGTGGTTAGGCTCGCTGACTTGGTTGATACATGTCATCGGTTCCCAATTGCGCAGATCGATGCTCATGCTGTTGATCACTTGATTGTCTGGTCCAGACTCGATTGTTTACAGACCGCCACCATATAGCTGGAATATTGCTGAGTTCAGCGTAAAACTAAACTTACTCACTAGAAAAGTCTGTACATTAATGGTAAGTCTGCTGAAAGCAGTTGCCTGAGACAGTATTGGACAAGTAGACTCAAAAGTTTTAGGAACAAGCTTGGTCCCCAGTGTTAAATGGTTGCTCGTTGTATAAGCCAAATATATTGATGTGTAACTGTGGTGATTTCTTGTCAGTGAGCATGGATGTTGAGGATTATGTGGTGCCAGGGACATTTTGTGTTCAAGGAGTGAATGCCAATAGATCCATGTTCTTTCACAGTCTTATCTCACAAAGTCGTTGCAATGGCTGCGTAACGGTCTAAGCCAACTCTTCTTACATTTACATCCAACAGTATTCAAGAACATGTAGATATGGACCACTTTCCAATGATTATTGTTACATTGCACCATTTGATTTGTGTAAGCAGCAGGTCATCTATGCCTTTAAAATAACTTCTGAAAAGAATCCAGCCCAACTCATCACAAAATTTAATTTTATGGCATCATGAAGCTGCCTGAGATACTGGAGAATCCACTTTGAATCTTGTCAGACATTCTACAGGTTTTTACACCTCCTTAGGTAACAAAACATGGCTCGGAGTCTTTCAGCTAAAGATTCATAATTGGCCTGGATGGAGGCCCTGACAAGCAGTGGGAGAGTAAGTCACTTCATCATACAGAGTTCCCACAGAAGCAGATTAGATTCGTGGTAACCATCTTGATGAAAGGTCATTTGATGATTGAATGAAATTGTGTTGGGGTTGTCCATCCTTCTTCTGTCACACCAAGAAGTGTGTTTCCAGTTGGCTATTGATTCTGCTGGGGTCCCGAGACGGCTGACTCCTGTTGGAGGCAGCATCACCCCACAGAGATTGGAGGCTGGCCCGCACCAGCTTACAGGAAATTGCTGTTGTGTTTCTTTGATTTCTGTGTTGGCTGTTTAGTTGCAAAATGGTTGTAAGTGGCTGTTGTATTTGAAGACAAGGAATGACAGATTGTGCAGTTTGTGGTGTAGGTAATAGTAATGTCTGACTTCTCAAGAGGAATCATCTTATGTCATTTGAATTGAGTTATTTTGATGTATTGTGTTCTTTATGCTTTGAAAAATTCACTGTTGGTATGTGGTGCAGTAATATCATGTTTTGTCGTATGGTTAGGCATTTGTACTTGTTTCAAAGTGTTGCTATCTCAAGCCATTGCTTTAGTGTTCCTGGTGCCCTTTCTTTAAGTGATCTTTGTGTCAGGCAAGTGTTGTATTGTTTTGGTGCCCCTTCCTGATGTCAAGCCAGTGCTGTAGTGTTCCTGGTGCTGCTTTCTGGGGTGTTCTTGGTGTCAAGCCATTGTTGGTGTGTGTTTTATGTCAAGCCAATTCTGTAGGGTTCTTGGTGCCTTTTCCTGATGTCTTGGTGTCAAGCCACTGCTGTAGTGTTCTTATTGCTGCTTTCTGGGGTGTTCTTGGTGTCAAGCCATTGTTGGTGTTTTTTATGTCAAGCCAATTCTGTAGGGTTCTTGATGCCCTTTCCTGATGTCTTGGTGTCAAGCCACTGCTGTAGTGTTCTTATTGCTGCTTTCTGGGGTGTTCTTGGTGTCAAGCCATTGTTGGTGTGTATTTTATGTCAAGCCAATTCTGTAGTGTTCTTAGTGCCCTTTCCTGAAGTGTTCTTGGTGTCAAGTCAGTTTTGTAGTGTTCTTTGTACTCTTTCCTGAAGAGGTCTTGGTGTCGAGTCAGTCTTGTAGTGTTTTGGGTGGGCCTTTCTGAAGTGTTCTTGATGTCAGGCCAGTGCTGTTGTGTTTTTGATGTCAAGCCAGTCTTGTAGTGTTCTTGGTCCCCCTTCCTGAAATGTTCTTGATGTCCTAGGTGTCCAGTGCTGAGGTGCCCTTGGTGTTAAAGGACTGTCTTAGCATGCTTTATAACAAAAGATAAGCTGTTTCAGTGTCACAAATTAAAGAGCATCCATACTTCAGTAAGTTCTGTTCCAACTGAATCAAGATAACCCTAAACTTATCAGTTGTCATTGCTTGAATTAAAGTTTTATGCTTGATCAAACCAGCAGATTGTAAAATGGTCCAAGTCCTCAAAGCCATGGTTACTAAAGAATCTAGCAAGGCCTTCATCAGCTGGGAACATGGGGCTAAAAGCTCTGATGGATCATGCTCTGTATATAGCCAATGGAAGGGATGCCAAGATGGGCATCTCCTTGGGGGGTACTGGGTGCCTTGCATCAACACAAGCTCTGTAGCACAGACTCAGCTATGTCTCTGTGCTAACACAGAATCGTGTAACTTGCTTCTAATTAGAGTTTTCTCTACAGTTGGCTGCTGGTCACTGTCAAAGACACTATATCAAAATGCCATTAACACTGGTGAAAACCTGTCTGGCTTTGATTACGCAAATTAATCAAGTCGCCTTTGATCAAATAATTGGCTGGATGAATCATGTGAGAAAGAATGAATATTATGGCTGTGGTAGAGTATATTTTGGGAAGGACTATTTTCTGCACCCCTGGTTTGCATTTGTCATGTGGGTGTTTGAATTGCGAGAATATCTGCCATTGGTTTCCCGACTTAGACTTAATCATCAATTTTCCGTCAGAAAGACAGCATATCACAGCATGTGATTGTTTGCCTGTGACGCATAATTTAAGAAATATTCATTTCTTCGGGGTCTTTTTTGACATGGTGAGAACCATATTAATGATAATCAGATGGTAATTAGAAAATTGTCATAGTAATCATTATTTGATGTCATGATTCTCTGACTTCATGTCAGTCAGCCATCCCATCATGTCAGGATCATATGCATATTGCGACACATAATTTCGGCAGTTTTACTGCAAAATCTTCGTCTTCGTTGTAGACCTGCGAACAAGAAATCCTGCTAATGTTCTGCGCAGCTAATGTTGAAATTGCATGACTGGTTAATTTGTTCTCATTCTAATCGTGCTGAGAGTATTATTCTACAAGGCTTATCATTCGGGGATTTTGAGATTTTATAGATCATTCACCAACAAAGACTTTCCGATGGTTTGAGAATGAATTGCTCGCCTTTAATCCTTACAATGCTGTCATATTTCTTAATAACTTAATAAAATGCCGACTTCTGCAAGTGTGAAGCAAACTGAAGACTTCAAGACTTGGGCTGACATTTACGTCTGGAATGTGCAACCCACATCTGATAGTCATTTAAAGTAAGACTCATGTAATCAGCCTAAAATCTATCCTTAATATGTCATATTCCATTTGAAATGACTCGGTCTTTGTTTTCAAAGGGTAATTTCTCTCACTGTGTTTGAAGCTGGCCTTATTGTCCAGACTTAGTTAATATCAACATGATTACTGTAGACAGATAGACTTTTCTTGTTCAAATAGGTTTGTGTATTCTCATTACTCTCATACTCTGAGGCAAGATGTCTTTGCTCAAATGTCAGATGGAGTTTGATAATGAATCTTCACTAAAATGTTTATAACCATTAGCCACCAGTTATAATTACGACAACAACAGTCTTCAAATCTACTGGTTAAGGTCACATCACCATCATCATTGTCATCATTATCGACATCGTCAGAATTTTTAGATTCTGTGCCAACGGTGTCCCGGAGCATTAAGCATTTTCAGGGTATAAAACTGATTCATATTGTTGCACTTAACACACATTGTCCTCCAAACTGTCCCTATTGTCCTTTACAAATTAATAAACTAACGGGATTGGGTGGTCCGACCCGCAGACTTGGTTGACACATGTCATTGTATCCCAACTGCGTAGATTGATCCTCATGCTGTTGATCACTGGATTGTCTGGTCCAGACTTCATTATCTACAGACCGCCATCATATAGCTGGAATATTGCTGAGTGCACAGGAGTGGAAATAACCCATTGCCCGACGTCCCAGTCCAGTATTTTTTTCTGTCGTGCAAACAGATTTGTATATGACGATGTACCTGTGTCCATTTGACTTTCCAATGTTAATTATGTTGCTTATTTAAAAAAGCAACTAGAAAATCGGCTAGTATAGTGGAAACATTATCAGGGCAAATGATTTTACACGTGCCACTGTACTGGAGTACACTAGCAATTTTAAAGTTATTTCCACCCTTGGTGTGGCGTAAAACAGCAAACCAAACCAAACTACAAATTACTAATGCTATAGAATGGCCTTTTAAAATCTGAATTCAAACAGGTTTTATTGTAAAGAATTTCCCCAAACTGATAAAGAATAAGCACCTTTTTCATTCCAGCAGAATCAATGTTCTGTCCAGAAACTGTCAGTTCCAGCTTGTGCTGTCAGAACTAATTCCGTTACCACAGTTCTACAGAGTTGCTTATGTGGGTATTTGCTGGTGTATATTATTTTGGCGTAGAGATGTCTATCAGACTTCCTGGAAGCAGGGTTGAAATTTAAAATCCTGAAGGCGATGCGTTTCTATCCATAGGAAGCTTCCCTCATCCCGAGGCTTAGATTGGACGTATTCGAGAGCAGCGTGGTGTTTGGATTCCTTTGGGACAGGGGATTCTCTTGCAGCTTCTTACAATTCTTCTTAAATTTTTTCGCTACCCTTGAGGTGAAGTTGAAGAATCGTATGGAGTTTATGTAGCTATTCCATCATTTTGAACAGGGTTCAAAAGTTCAGTCTGGGTCCAGAAATAGAAGACAGGTTAAAGTGCAGCCATGCTTGGAATGGTTTTCCAGGAGCGTTGGGAGTGCTAATGATGATGAGACTGAATACTCTCTTGTAAGCAAGGGCTGGGGAAGGGGAAGGATGAGGTACTTTAATTGATAAAACTCAGTCTTCATTTTTATTTTTGAAATTTTTAATTTTTTTAATTTAGCTTTAATCTTGGTAAAATGTTTATGTGTATTTGCAAACAAACTGAACTTTTTTACAGGAATGAACAACTAATTATTAGAATGGTTTTATTTTGGTTATTGTCTGTTTTTAGTAATATTAGAATCTGGTTTAATGTTATATTCATTTGATGTTACTATGGTAACCAACTAAAGTTTTGAAAATGTGTCAGTGACAACTTAACAACTGATAATTTTCCTAGTAGACATTGCCAAAATTGCTGAAGTTCATTGCTTGTTAGATTTTTCCTTCTGATTGCGACATACACCTTTAAATTTTCCATTTCACGAACAGTTTCACACATCCATTTCTGTAATTACAAACAAACTTTGGCCATTTCCTTGTGTCAAACTCTTCATCGGTATACCACATTCCAGCCACTTGCTCTGTTTTGTAATCAGATCGTATTTGCTCAGACATCCTCAGGTCGATGATCAGAACTGCTTGGTGCTATCAAAGCGTAGCCTTTAACCTATCGCCCAAGTCGTGATATTTGTGCTCACCAATATTTGGTGGTGCAGTAATTGTCACTTGACATATAAGTTTACGACGACCTGTGGAGATGAAATTTACCCCAGTCTCAACCACTCAGCATGCGAGTCGGAAGTTCCTGAGATGGGAAACCAAGAAGTACTTTGCTTGCATGGAGCCTTGTTTGTGTAAGGCCTAATTAGCCACCAGTAGGGACAGTTGTTGCACCTTCGCGGAATGTCCTGTACATGATTGGAAAAAATTAAGAAGGGCACGTGAAATAATTGCTTGTGAATTATTTATGAAAGGATCTGTGCTGGAGAGACTTTGGCAACATTTGTGGAAAGTTTGTGCTTCTGGTGTCTATTGCTGGGATTGTGTCAATTTGGTAGTTTTCGTTAGCTTAAAGCAGTTTTGAGGAAGGTAGTAAAGTAAGGCCAGAAATGATTGGAAAATGCTTTTTGGCTTCAATATCGATATGATGAATTTGACACAAGATAATAGCACTTATATGATACATGTATGACTCTACCTAGTTGGATATTAAAGCTCAGATGAAAAAATGCACTTTAGGGGTGACTTCACAGGAATAAACTTTGACGTTTTAACAACATTCGTAAATATTCTAAGTACAAACTCTAGTTTTGAAATGCAGACTATAATTATTCATATAGCCTCAACTAATCAAATTACATAAATGATTGTAAACTGTTGTTGTTTTTTTTAACATCTGTGTGGAAAAGATGGAACTCTTGTCGTAGTTGTATGCAAATAATTGCTTAAAAAAGTCTTAATTCAAATCGCACAGATAATCTTGTTGACCCATAGAAGCTTCACTTCGTGTATGAGCACTAACTGGCAACATGTGACTTGATATCTCTGCAGAACAATTAATTTCAAATTTATACCAGTATTTCATACTGGAGAAACAAATGGGGAAACCTCTCGTCAGCTATGACAGGGTTTACTATAGAATGTGTATAGCCCTTAATTTGACATATAGACAGGTTTACAAATTTGTAAACAAATCAGTTACCTCAGGGGTGGTGTCAAAGTCAAAACCAGGTAGGAAACACAAACTGGAAAGCTTTGATAAGGGTGTCATACACCGTGCAGTTTATAAAGTGTATGAACGCAAAATCCCACTGACGTGTGCTAAAATACAAGATGAGATCAAAGATACAAGAAATGTCTCGAAAACAACACTTATTGTAGCTCTGGTAGAAATGGGGTTCAGGTACACCAAAAGGGGAGATGACAGAGCTGTGTTTAGAGAAAAGTACACAATCCCGTCCATGCGATCAGCTTATCTCAGAACAGTTGAAGAATACCGCAATTTGGGGTTTCATATTATATGCCTTGATGAAACCTGGTGTAATAATAATCACTCAACCGATGGGATGTGGCTTCCTTCAGATTGTTTTAAGGCACCAGTGTTACCATCAGGCAAAGGTAGATGCCTGATCATCTTGCATGCTGGTACCCGTAGCAAGGGACTGATTGGGGGTTGTGACTTTGTTTTTGAGGCCAAGAAATCTGATGGTGATTACCATAGCGAAATGAATGGGCAGGTATTTTTGGATTGGTTCGAACATCAGCTTTTACCTTTGGTACCCATCACACCCCCCCTGAACAATCACACCCACCATGAGCAATGTCAAGGCTCAGTTGCAGGATTTTCTCACTTCCTGTAACGTGCCTTACAGGCAATCAGAAACAAAGCCCCAGCTCATGGAAAAAGTCTGGCAGCACAAAAAGCCAATCCAGTACATCACTGACGAACTAGCTGCAAAACAAGGCCACATAGTTCTGCGTACACTAGTATGGCACTGTGAGCTCAATCCCATCGAGCTGATCTGGGGTAACTGTAAGAATTTTATTGCTTGCAATAATACTACATTCAAGCTTTCAGAGGTTAAAGAGCTTGTGTATGCTTCTTTTGCGAGAATTACCCCAGAAGTGTGGCAAAGGCTGAAGACCGTGTTCTCAAAATCGAGGACGAACACCGTCTTCGGGACGACGTTAACGTCAGCCGAGTTGCACCTGTTGTAATTCCTCTGAGTCCTCGACCAGCAGTGATACTGACACTTGATATTTTGAGACGGTCCCTGACATGCACTGCCCGTGCGTTACATAACGCTGTCACCCTGTCTGCCTGCCAGGTGGGTCACAGTATAGTTTGTTTCTTTGAAGTGTTTCTCCCATGGATTTTTTTCTAAGTTTTTCGATATTTTACGAGTAATCATTATGATTAGGGAATGGTACATCGTGATTACTCATATGCCATATTAGGTCGAGGTGGTATGAATGATTATATATGAGTTTTGAATCTGAAATATCAACCATTATCAAATAATTGCCTAAAAGCATTTTCCAAGCATTTCTGGCCTTACTTTAGTGGTGAAAATTTGTTTTGGATTAAATTGGTAAAGTGAAGAACAGTGAAATTCTTTATTACTCATTTTGAAATAATTTTGATTCCTTTGGGACAGGGGGTCCTCTTGCAGCTTCTAACAATTCTTCTTAAGTTAATATTTTTTTTTCGCAACCCTTGACGTGAAGTTGAAAAATTGTATGGAGTTTATGTAGTTATTCCATCATTTTGAACAGGGTTCAAAAGTTCAGTCAAACTTATTCAAATAGAATGTGACCTTTTTTGAAAGATGATGTAATTTTCTTTGTTCCACTGGTATGGAGATGTAGTGAGTGGGTTTAGTTTTACGCAGCTTTTTGCAATATTCCAGCAATGTCATGATGGGGACTCCAGAAATGGGCTTCACACATTGTACCCATGTTGGGGAATCGAACCCAGGTCTTCTGCATGACGAATGAAGGTCTTAACAACTAGGCTACCACTAGGCTACCTACCACTAGGCTACCACTAGACTACCACTAGACTACCACTAGGCTACCACTAGACTACCACTAAGCTACCACTAGGCTACCACTAGCCTACCACTAAGCTACCACTAGGCTACCACTAGACTACCACTAGACTACCACTGACTATGGAGATGAAACTAACCACTAGCAGGGGAGATGAAACTAAAGCAGGGTTTTGTCAGCCATGTTTAATGTTGACTTGAAAGATTCTGATAAAGATAGTGTCCATATTTCTGGCTATTCATTTTCAAGCTGTTGTGAAGTCAGCTATGTTTTATTTAAAGAGTAACTATTTGTAATTTGGTTTGTAACACTCTCAAAAAGAGATTTCGTTTTAAGAACATGTCCACAATTTTGTATTAATCAGATTATATAATTGACGGTGTTGAATCAGTGTGGGTGGACTGGTAATGTTTTGTACACTTGGGGAGAATGTGGGTGTTTTAATGAGATAATGTTTCTAAAACAGATTCATACCATCAGCTTGGAGAAGTCAATGGATGTGGGAGTAAGTTGGGTTGGAAAACTGTCCACAAGGTCCCTGGTATTTGGTTGGGATGCTGTGCTGTCTTCATCCAAGCGAGACCTAAGTTATGGTCTAATGATGGGTGACCTTTGCCTGTTGTTAAGGCTGTCCATATTTGTTTTTGCGTTTCCCACCCCTGCTTTCTCTGAAGTTTCATTTCAGTGTGAAATAATGAGTAGCTTTTTAATATCAATTAATACCCTGATGTAATCACTAAAATAATCTTGTCCTTGCACATTCTGAAAAAAACGAGTCGACTTGATGTTTCTTCGTCTTTGTCTACAAAGAAAATGTTTCCGATGCTAAGTGCCCTGACTTAAATCATACAATAATCAATTTAAAACCTTTTACCAAGTGATCTAAATTTTAAAGTTTCATAAGATAAGGCATAGAATTTATGGGAAATCGTCATTTTTGTTTTGTATATTTTTATTTATAATTTTTTTCCTGCCTGTTCTCTTGTAGGTTGGGTACAATGTGTGAAGCACATTTCTGATGTCCTTCATCGTGATGTTGCTGAAATGTTGCTAAAAACAGCATAAAACTAAACTCACTCACTAACTCTCTTGTATGTTTTGGTTGAAATGTGAAACATAAAAAAATGTGAATGGCCTAGGAAAATTACCACTTGTTATTGTTGCATCTGTATGACATTTTCACAATAATGGTTATAATTAGTAGCTAAATTCAAGAAGATTGCTCCTACTGTTTGTTGAAATACGTCCCCAGGGGTAATTATATGCAAGTTGTACTGACTTTTGGTCTATACATTATGTATATTCACAGCTGAGGTGGATTGTTTAGGTTGGATTCAGATGGTGCTGTGATTAGAGAGTCACCACAAACTTCATTCATTTCAAAAGTCTCTCATCATTGAGTCAACATATGTGACTTGTGTTAACATTGAGATTACACTTTCTACGAAAATCTGAGTCATTTTGTTTGAATATGTCTTTGAGCATTATTTTCTGTAGATTTTGGTTTCATTTTGTGGATTTATGTTGACTAAGCATATTAGACTGATTTTACCCCATGGATGCTGGGTTTAAATGGCTCCCTTGTAACCTGTGCTGGATGTAAGAGGTGAATTGATGAATTGGATGGTCAAGCTCTGAGAAACATAAGTCAAGATATGAAAATGATATCAGATTCAGAAACATGACATGTCGAGATACAGACACCGTTACCGAAACAAGACAGAGTAAGAGACAAAACCGCTTCGAGAAACACAAGTCAAGATAAGAAAACCATGTGAAACACAATATGAATTGAAACATCTCGAAGAAACACGAGAAGTCAGAATATGAAACATCTTACAGAAACACAAGAAGTCAAAATATGACACATCTCCCAGAAACACAAGAAGTCAGAATATGAAACATCTCCCAGAAACACAAGAAGTCAGAATATGAAACATCTTACAGAAACACAAGAAGTCAGAATATGAAACATCTCCCAGAAACACAAGAAGTCAGAATATGAAACATCTCCCAGAAACACAAGAAGTCAGAATATGAAACATCTCCCAGAAACACAAGAAGTCAGAATATGAAACATCTCCCAGAAACACAAGAAGTCAGAATATGAAACATCTCCCAGAAACACAAGAAGTCAGAATATGAAACATCTTACAGAAACAGAAAATATGAAACATCTTACAGAAACACGAGAAGTCAGAATATGAAACATCTTACAGAAACACAAGAAGTCAGAATATGAAACATCTCCCAGAAACACAAGAAGTCAGAATATGAAACATCTTACAGAAACAATGAAACATCTTACAGAAACACAAGAAGTCAGAATATGAAACATCTCCCAGAAACACGAGAGTCAGAATATGAAACATCTCCCAGAAACACAAGAAGTCAGAATATGAAACATCTCCCAGAAACACAAGAAGTCAGAATATGAAACATCTCCCAGAAACACGAGAAGTCAGAATATGAAACATCTCCCAGAAACACAAGAAGTCAGAATATGAAACATCTCCCAGAAACACAAGAAGTCAGAATATGAAACATCTCCCAGAAACACAAGAAGTCAGAATATGAAACATCTCCCAGAAACACAAGAAGTCAGAATATGAAACATCTCCCAGAAACACAAGAAGTCAGAATATGAAACATCTCCCAGAAACACAAGAGTCAGAATATGAAACATCTCCCAGAAACACAAGAAGTCAGAATATGAAACATCTCCCAGAAACACAAGAAGTCAGAATATGAAACATCTTACAGAAACACGAGAAGTCAGAATATGAAACATCTCCCAGAAACACAAGAAGTCAGAATATGAAACATCTCCCAGAAACACAAGAGTCAGAATATGAAACATCTCCAAGAAACACAAGAAGTCAGAATATGAAACATCTTACAGAAACACAAGAAGTCAGAATGTGAAACATCTCCCAGAAACACCAGAAGTCAGAATATGAAACATCTTACAGAAACACAAGAAGTCAGAATATGAAACATCTCCCAGAAACACGAGAAGTCAGAATATGAAACATCTCCCAGAAACACAAGAAGTCAGAATATGAAACATCTCCCAGAAACACAAGAAGTCAGAATATGAAACATCTTACAGAAACACAAGAAGTCAGAATATGAAACATCTCCCAGAAACACAAGAAGTCAGAATATGAAACATCTCCCAGAAACACAAGAAGTCAGAATATGAAACATCTTACAGAAACACAAGAAGTCAGAATATGAAACATCTTACAGAAACATGACGTCAAAATATGAAAATCTCTCGTGGAAACTAGACAGTTCAAACCACCCACAGAAACAGAAAGCTGCAAACGTTTTCCTCAAAACCACTTCACAGAATTTCTGCAATAAAAGCCGCTTGACATTTATGAAATATCCCGAAACATAGTCAGGAAACATTCAGTCATGATTTATTTGAAACATAGCATTAAGTACAATGCTTTTTATTATTGCTTTACACTGTGTTTTGCTGAGTAAAGTGAGTGTTTGCCAGAAAACATTAATGGCTGAACATGATGGTCGAGGTTGAGCCGGTGATTGAAAAAGCTGAGGTCTTAATTTGCTGCTGTGCACCTACCAACTAAATTACACCCTCATTCTCCCAGTCTTGAGATATGGTAAATGAGCTATGGCTTAATTTAGGTCAGAGATTGATCAGTGGATGGGTTCTGGAGCAGAGTATGTTGTATCTGTGCTTTAATTGCTGGTGCTTGTACTGCTTGATGTAGAGGATAGACCTAGGCGAAACCATTTTCCCGATGCAGGGGAGTTAACTGACTGTAAAAGTCCTATTTCAACCCTTGTCAAACTAGGCTGGAAGTTGGGGGCTCGGTTGTAGTGCCACTAGTGTCTATTATGAGTTACCTCCCTTATATGTCCTCCCTAATGACCAATCAGATTCGGCCTGTCACATTGCTAGGGGTTCCTAAAACAAAATGTCTGATTGATGATCAAGATCTCTTTTGCAATAAAAGTGGAGTGCATCAGAATCTCTTTTGCAATAAAAGTGGAGTGCATCAGATAACTTATGCACCTTTATTATAAACTTGAAAAGATTTAGAAAAATATCTATTGATGCCCTGTTGATTGTTTACATACTCTCTCACGTGCATTTAACTATAAGTCAACATGTTTATGAACTGAATGTCGAATTTGTAAGGTCATTCTTTAAACAGACCTGTCATACTAAAACCGTTATACCAAACGACGTTAAAATATAGTACTTGTTGGTCCCTGCCTGGTGCTCGGCATTAATGGGTACAACAAGGACTGGTCGGCTTTGGAGTCAGTATAATGTGTCTGAGTTGGGTATTCATGCTTAACTGCAGCATGGTATCTCAGTGGGCTAGCACTATAAAACCAGCTTAAGTCTGGGCTAGTACAAGCAGCCGCACATACACACACATGCACGTCGTCGTATGAGTGAAATATTCTTAAGTACAACGTTAAACCCATTTCACCTCGCCTCACCTTGTACAATTAACTACAAAATTAGGTGTGCCTTGAAAGTTAATGGCTGCGTCAGGCCGCTCCTCGCTGTTGATTATGCGAGTCAGGCCTTGACATAAACAAGATCAAGTTAGTTTGTTTTGTCCTACAACTGTCTCAATGGAATTTTTGGTCAGCAGGGAGCCTGGTGCCAAACTGCCTGGGCCTCAGCATGGTGCACCCAATGTGCAGCGATGGTAATTGGCACTAGTGCCGTAGTCCTTGGCTATAGTACCACAAGACCTAGTCAACATTTACAATTTCTAAGAGTTTTGCAATGTATTATCATTATGAGGACAAGTTGTGCGTTTCATTTGCTGTTTGGGCGGTGGGGTAGCTTAGTGGTTAAAGTGTTTGCTTCTCAAGTCAAAGTCCCAGGTTTGATTCCCGATGGATGCAATGTGTGAAGCCCATATCTCTTGTGCTGCTGCTGCTGCTGCTGAGCTGCTGGAATATTGCCAAAAGTGGTGTACAATGATCCAACTCACTCACTCACTTAACTACTGCTTATAGTCATGGGTTTTAATCTCACATTTGCACTGATTATCTGAGACGAAGCTCAGCCAGGATTGTTTACGTGTTCAAATGGAGATAAGACATCAAGACACCTCAGGAAAAAGTTTCACATTCCACGATGCCTTAGGATTGCTTTAACATAATCCAGACTGACTTGAGTTATTTACGGGGCGGTGGGGTGGTCTAGTGGTTAAAGTGTTGGCTCGCCGTGTGAAGCCCATTATGGTGTCCCCTGCCGTGATAATGCTGGAATATTGCTAAAAGAGGCGTAAAGCCATACTCACTCACTTACTCGGATTATTTACAGTTTGCATGTCTGATTATGATTCTTGGTTTGTCAGCACCAGACCATTACATGTTGGTTTGTCAGGAGGAACCAGTCTGATATACTGGTCAACACGTTTGATACAGGTCAAGACATAACTGTTCCAAGCTGAAGAATAACTGGTTATTATATTTCACACATGTCAGTGTATGATTTTATAGTGGAAGTCAACACTA
This sequence comes from Haliotis rubra, assembly GCF_003918875.1. Lineage (NCBI taxonomy): Eukaryota > Metazoa > Mollusca > Gastropoda > Lepetellida > Haliotidae > Haliotis > Haliotis rubra. Next base: position 162,468 of record NW_025765187.1, on the reverse strand, counting down.
GAATGTAGACGGTGTTACAAGCAGTATTACTAATAGTATTTGGTTCTATACATGGTTCTGCTGTATTCTGTGTTATGGTGTATTAATGCTCCGACTTTGTGGTTTGTGCCTTGTTCTGGTTTATGCTCTGTTCTGGTGTATTCCCTGTTAGGTGCTTGGTGATGTTTTATGCTCTGTCAATTCATGTTCTGATCTGAATGTTTCTGTGACTGCTTCAGGCTCTGTTCTGGTAAATGCTGTGTTCTGTTTTATGTTGTGTTCTGTTTAATTCTGTGACTGGTTTTGGCTCTATTCTGGTATATTCTCTGACAAGTTAAGACTGTTCTTATTTATTCTCTGACTGGTTTTATAATAATAAATAATAATTAGTCCATTTGTATTGCGCTAAATCCACACCGACAGCATGCTCATAGCGCTCTGTTCTGGTATAAACTCTGACAAGTTAAGGCTCTGTCCTGACATAATCTCTTTTTTATGCTGTTCTCATTTATTCTCTGACTTTTTCTGGCTCTATTCTGTTTTATTCTGTTTTGTTGTTTTGCTCTGGTTTTCTACTCAGAATCAAGTTTTTGTTCTGTTTATTCCCAGCTCTGGCTCCATGCCTTTCAGACCACTGGACATCGAAACTGAATAAAATTTATCATCACTACCTTTTCCGTGAACAATTTTATTCTATTTCTGATTTTTATCAAAACAGCCATTTCAAACTAAGCTGTTAAGTATCTATCATCCATACGTCATTTCAGAGGGATCTTTTGTCTTGTGAGATAAACCTGTTAGCCTGGATTCCAAAATTCAATAATATTTACAGCACCACCAGCCATTGCCTATCAACAGATTCCTGTCATATATTCTGTTATTCAGGTTTTATTTCTACGAACATGATTTCTTCTTTTGTGTCTAAAAATCTATAACTCCAAAACAATACTTCTGTGACTTTACAATAGGCTTGTTTGGATCAATACTCACATGGCTGCTTATACAAAGAGTCTAGCACAGCTATATTTACTAAATCTCCATCGACTTTGTACCCGTTAGCGGTTATGACAATACATGCATTGTTAATTACTTTATCTTCGTCGGCCATCTCTATCTTACTGGGCAACGTTGGCAAGGAATTTCAAAATATACTACTCAGGAGAAGTTAGGGAACATGGAATTGATTATGAAGAATTAGGCGGTCTGTAATGTATTTTAACTTTTTCCTTTCATGCATGGTGTGGCAATCTTCCTCTTCCACAGAAAATCAAACTTGCAAAATTGTAAAGATATCCAACAAAATTTGTGACTTCTCTTTCGAACCTCTTCCTTTTCATTAGTTAAAAAAGAAAGCTCTTGCCATTCAATCAGATCCATCCCACTCTTTAAATGAATGTTATGCCTTCTGGTCACCGTTTGTCCATTTGTCCCATACAACGTAAAACGTCGAAATCTTCCTCCAAAATTGTAATAGTGAAATCAATGATGTGGCACAAGTGATTATTATATTATTTTATTTTATTATGATCCATCACACACACACACATATACACACATACTTTAAATTATTTGTTGTTATATGCATTGTATTGGCTCTTTGAATGCAAGACAAATTTCCCTTGCAGGACAAAAAAGTTTATCTTATCTTATGTTACAGTTTCATATAGTTATTCTGTCTTGACATGTAAGCGGTTGTACTAAGAACTGGGTGGTCCATAACCTGTTTTGTGTCCATACACGAACCTTTGGCACATATAAGCAGCTATCCAATTGATCATTTAATGTACAAGTTTTGAAACCTTTTAATCACAGGGATCGAAATAGTGCTTAATTTGCGTGCCATGGCATGGTAAAAATTGAAATAGCACGGTTAAAATATTTTCAATCGTTCCTGGCAGCTCGACTAAAATTATTTAAAAAACACTAGGTGGCACTCTCAATCTCATAAATGTGGCCATTTTGAATGCCAGTGTGCATACCAAGAAATCCTGTTTTGGGTGATAAGATAGTTTGTGGGCCCGGGAAAAATGAAGCAGAACTATTCTCACAGTCATAATAGTGTTCAGGAAATCCAGCTCTCAGGTTTATAGGTTTAATTGAAGTTTACCGATTTATTAAAAATTAAATTTAAATGACATAATTCTTGTCTTGTTTAATTGTTGTCAAGTTTAATTGGATCATCAATAGGTATGGGCTAACTTATTTTCACAAAGGCACACTTAAACAATCTGTCTGGTGCCTTGTAGCATGCTTCGAAAAAATTGCATTTCTATCCTTGAATCAGGATATACATATAATATTCATACCCAGTATCATATGAAGAATTGGTGCTCCCCAGTGCAGAGTTAACACTAATGGTCTAGTGATCGTGGAGTGAGTGAGTAAATGTTTTTTTCTCCACATCAGCAATTTTGCAGCTGATCGTGGTGAGTCATTCTTCCGGAGTGAAGGAAAGCTAGTGATTGGATTCCATAACAATGTTTTGCTCATATTCGCAATGGCTACATTCCAGTGTTTCAATTTTTGGAGGAAAGGCAAAATGAATTTCGTCGAGGGTCTTATTTTGGTTTGAATGAGCTGAATGAGATTGGTCTAATCGACGACCTTTCAATTTGCTTGTGATTGGTACTTGATTCGAAAGAAAATTTGTAAAATTGGAAATTTAAATCTTGGGATGAATTCAATCAATTTAGATAGGAAATTTATCATTTGCCCTGAATAGTGTCAGTGAGTTTTTGTTGTTTCAATTTTTCAAACACAAACTCATTTAATTCTTAGTTGCTCATCAAGATTTGAGACTCAAATGTGTATACATAAATAGCACCAAGAAGGGATTTAAAAGCTTACTCACAGATTAGAGTCGACTTCCATTTTGAATCAGTGTAAATTCATATCAAAGAAATATTTGTCAATCTGACCCAAATTTTGAGTTTACACATTACCAGACTCAGTCTATGGTTTGCAGGCATTATTTTTTGCAGTGCAGATTGTTCTTGGTTGAAAAAATTGTTTACCACTGTCACTATTTTCTGCAGCAAACTTTAGGTGAGCTCTCCTTGAAGAATAATACTGTTGGTACCATCAAATATCGTTCAACAGTGTCCAGGGCGGCGGGGTAGCCTAGTGGTTACAGCGTTCGCTTGTCAAGCCGAAGACCCGGGTTCGAATCCCCACATGGGTACAATGTGTGAAGCCCATTTCTGGTGTCCCCCGCCGTGATATTGCTGGAATATTGCTAAAAGTGGCTAAAACTAAACTCACTCACTCACTCAACAGTGTCCAGATGGTTCTTGTTTGATGAAGAAGTCTTGGAAAACTGGGAGATGCAAAGAAACAAGACTTCAGAATATGGTGGAATTTAAGGGTAAACTTGATCAGCTCGATTTGATTAAAATTCAAATTCTTGCCTGCGGAAATGCAAGAAACTGGCACTTGACATCAGTAGACAACCTGCCCAGTTGGAGTTTTTCAGTGTGGAAAAAGCTTGAGAGAAGCTGTAGGTAAACAAGTGTCAAACAGCTTGGAACTGTTTCCCTGTAATCCCATCTAGTTGCACAAAGAAGTACAAATGATGATGTATTGATGCTGAAGAAGTCGCCTAAAGAGATGCTTGTGGAGTGTTGCCATGAGAACAGAAAGAATTGCAACAATGGCGAAGTTGCACAACAGTGTTCCTGTCCGTTTGTGGTAATCTAAGGTTAGCAATTGCTGGTGATTTTAGAACTGGTAACAACAGGATTGTTCAGCTAGATTTTTACAAAGTGAATTTGAATCCAAGAACTTTTTGTTATTGTGCACTTAATCCTTACCTTATGTGTTCCAAAGATGGTCAGACATTGTTGAGATCACTTGTTCTCACTTCAAGGCACCTGACAGCTCCTTGTCTTGCCTTACCTGGCAATGTGTATGTCTGATGGTGTCTCTCGTATGTCTACTGTTGCCGCTTGTATACCTGACAGCTCCTTGTCTTGCCTTGCCTGGCAATGTGTATGTCTGATGGTGTCTCTCGTATGTCTACTGTTGCCGCTTGTATACCTAGTGTGACATTGCCTGTGTCTGGTGTAGCCTTTTTGATATCCGGGCCCCCGTTTCACAAAGCAGTATGGAAGGTACGAATGCTACAGAAAAGTTACGAGATCTTAGGGTGTTGGCTCGNCGAGACCTTTGTGAAACTGGGCCCCGTTGTCTGTGTCTCATCTGTGTCAGGTGTCTCCCTGTGCTTGTCTTTCTTACCTCTTCTTTGTCTGCTAAAGCATCTTCTGAATCTTTGATATAATGTCTAACAAAACGACTGTGATTAAATTAAATTTTGTGAGTATTTCATATGTATCACAGTATTTCTACTATTATTTACTTCTTGATCTGACCCGCAAAGATCTGGGTTAGAATTGGTCTTCAGCAACCCATGCTTGTCGGAAGAGGCGACTAATGGGATCAGGTGGTGAGGCTCGCTGACTTGGGTGACACGTCATTGTCTCCCAATTGCATAGATCAATGCTCATACTGTTGATCACTGGATAGTCTCTCGATTATTTACGGATGGCCATCATATAGCTGGAATATTGTTGAATGCAGTGTTAAACAACCAACCAACCAACTTCTTGATCTTCAGCAGCTTAAACTAATTAAGACAATGCGTCAGTGTCGGTGTCATCCGTTCATCAATCAACTGAGAAACTAAACACTGCGCCAATAATTTCAAACATCATTCAGACTTTCTCATCTCGAGTATTACAAATGACAGTGACCATGAAATGTGTCTGTGTCTGGATCGTGTTGGAGCAAACGGATTCAAGGTTCATGTAACCTCACTGAGTTGATTAATGATTCTGACATTCTGAGGAGGTGCCATTATAGTCTGAAGATGTGTTCCCCCATGTTGATGGGAAACATGGTGGAGTAAAACGCAGCGCAAGACTGCTATAAAAAACCCAAGTTGTGGCTTCACAAACTTGAAGTCCCTCCTTAGCTGGTTGTCTGTCGCCTATGCCATCTTGTCGAGCAATGTTTCCGAAGATGGTGTCTCGCTATGCTATAATGGTGGAATCTCATCGTTAACTTTATTCACTGCAACTCAGGTTGAGATGTATTGATCGGAATTTGATGCATTTGTACAGATGTCATTACTTTTTTTCTGACATGAAACTGCTTAATTTTGAATGTTGAGGCGAAGTAGGGATGGAGAGTGCTGATTATTTCTTCCTGAACAACATCAACAACGTGTTCTATTGTGTTGTTAATGCTATTGCATCCGCATCAATGACATTCAACTCGTCAATTGTGTCATAATGAGTCAAGTTGATGGTTCAAGATCAGATGAACAGAACAGAAGCCCTGATAAATACAGGCAGTTTGGGTGGCCCAACCATGTACGGAGGCGGAATTCGCTGTCCCTTATCTTGCTAGAAACCAATGATCGCAGGTATAAATACTGGTTCGACTTGATTAATTTTGTAGGTTTGTCAGCACCATACCGATGATGGTGTGTTTTGCCAAAGTGGTAAATGCCAAGAGATGCTTGACTCCAGTCTTTCCTCCCACAAGCTGCCTTGATCTGATTGGAATGTTCTTCTTGCCTGCTTGTTTGCTTACTAGCTTGCTCTCACTCACTCACATAGAAGAGAAAAACATTAAACTCTCTAACTATTAAGATGCCAAGAGATGCATCACTCCAGTCCTTCCTCCTACAAGCTGCCTTGATCTGATTAGACTGTTCTTCTTGCCTGCTTGTTTACTTGCTTGCTTACTAGCTTGCTCTCACTCACTCAAATAGAAGAGAAAAACATTAAACTCGCTAACTATTAAACATACCAAGAGATGCTTGACTTCATACTTTCTTCCCACAAGCTGGCTTGCCTTCATATGATTGGAATGTTCTTCTTGCCTGCTTGTTTGCTTGCTTGCTTTCTAGCTTGCTCTCACTCGCTCAAATAGAAGAGCAAACATTAAACTCTCTAACTATTAAACATACCAAGAGATGCTTGACTTCATACTTTCTTCCCACAAGCTGGCTTGCCTTCATATGATTGGAATGTTCTTCTTGCCTGCTTGTTTGCTTTCTTGCTCTCACTCACTCACTCACTCGCTCACTCGTTCACTCATTCACTCACTCATCAATGGCCAACCTATTGAGGGCAGTGGGGAAGACAAGTTGTTGAATTGTTCGCTTGTCGTGCTGAAGACCTGGGTTCGATTCCCCTCATGAGTACAACGTGTGAAGCCCATTTCTGGTGTCCCCTGAAGTGATATTGCTGGAATATTGCTAAAAGCATGTAAAACCATACTCACTCACTCACACTAAAACATTCATATTGTCATGGTTTGTACCCTTTCGAACAAAGTATTTCACAGCCTCGACCAACTCAAAAGTAACAAAATCTTGATTGATCTAGGTATGCTCAGTTTAAAACAACAACAGCGATTTTTTCGCATCCAAACAGTAGAAATGGATTATTGATACCAATCATTCTGAAAGACTAATTTTAGCGAACACATTTCGACCAAAACACAACAACAGCGCTGTTGGAAAACCAAACATTTGCACTGACAAACACGACCGACCACAAGGACAGTCGTGCCATTAAATCCAATGTCCGTCAGTACGCCTTGCACCATTGGACATACTGCTATAGAATACGTCAGCCACAGTCTATACTTTGTACTACAGCTATTGCCGCAGTCCTTGGATCAATCAATACTTAGTCATGTTGGAGCTCTGTCTGTGCCAGCCCTTGCTCACAACCCCTTAATTTTCTTAATGGAATCTTCTAGATCTTGACAACAGGCATGTACATAACCCGTAATGGGGGTAGATGGGGCTCTTGTTAGTTGAATATCGATTTTGGTAAATAAAAACTTCGTGTCACACTTGGCGTCACTTATGTGAAAAGGATATCATAATGAATGATTTTTTGCATGCTCTGGTAGTTATGATGCTTCATTAATAATTAATTGTGCTTGTAAGAATCAAGATGTGCAGTTTATTGGATTGGTGGAGGAGGATTAAGAATAATAGGGTGACAGGTGATTAGTGGGTCAGGTCTGTATTTAGGTTAGTAAGGGAATTTACATTGACTTTTTGGAAGTCGGATGTGTACATTGGCAACAGATCTGCCTGAATATGATTTTCACATGGATGTTATCTGAAGAGTGAGTGAGTTTAGTTTGCATGAGCCCCAACATTGTAACACATTCAAAGATGCCTGATCTTCACTAGCTAAACGTCTTAAGATCAGGAGTGGGGTGAGTGAGTGAGTTTAGTTTTAAGCCACTTTTAGCAATATTCCAGCAATATGAAGGCGGGGGACACCAGAAATGGGCTTCACACATTGTGCCCATGTGGGGAATCGAACCCGGGTCTTCGGTGTGACAAGCGAACGCATTAGCCACGAGGCTACCCCACCACCCCTGTTATATGAAGACAGTGAATGAATTGGGTTGACACTGTTTTGAACAGTAGTTTTATTATATCACAGTGTCGGCTTAATGTGGGAGGAAAACCTGAAGTGGTGCTGGTCATGAATGAATACCTTTCTTGTGCCGATAAACCGGAAACATAGTTACACAACATATATATACACAAATCAGAATTTGAACCTACAATCATAGGCTTCTAGCGTGCTCAATTTTCAGTCCATGTAAAAGTGGTTTAAAATTTAACTCATCCCAAAAGTTCAGTGTCCACTGATGTTTACTTTGAAACGGCACGATCTGCTTTAACAAGGTTCAGTGTGCCCAGCTATTAGCACCGTCGTCTCCAAATCAATTATTTCTTTAGTTTTCATTTGATATGTAGTCAAACACTTGCAGAAAGGTCTGCTCAAACTGTGCACTCAAGACGCTAATACCACGACTCACTCCGCGTAAATGCCTTTGGATCTGTTTCATTCATGCGACTGTTTACATTTCTCGCAGGCGAGAGAGGTTGCGGGAGTGTTTTCCTCGTGCAGCGCGTGTGACTGTTCATTCTGTACGCCGTTGAGGTGTTTTTCAGTACATAAACTACTGATTTAATATTTCTCGAATCAAAGAGGGGTGATGGGGTAGCCTTGTGGTTAAAGCATTCGCTCGTAATGCCGAAGACCTGGGTTTGATTCGCCACATGGGTACTATGTGTGAAGCCCATTTCTGGTATCCCCCGCCGTGATATTGCTGAAATATTGCTAAAAGTGGCTTAAAGCTAAAATCATTCCCACTCCTCATCTTAAGACGTTTAGCTAGTGAAGATCAGGCATCTTTGAATGTGTTACAATGTTGGGGCTTATGCAATCTTGTCTCCCATACAGAAGTCCATTTCTGTGAGGGTGTAGACATGTTTAGTTGTTTTAGTAAACTCAGGAGGACAGTCTGTGGAAGACTGAAGACTCCACTCAAACTTTGCCATGAAGGATCTTAGCAGCATTAGTGCTTGGACATTGACTCGACATTAAGTCATCAGTTGATTCAATAATGGGCATTCTTGGTGTAAGTGCAGACACATAAATCATGGTAATTGGCGTCTGTGGAGGGTAGAGTGCTCAAGTTAGTTAGCTGACCATGAAGTGACTGCTTCAGTGAACACATTTCCTTCCTTCCAGGATGTGTTCCAACTTTGTAGTGTGTGTTGGTGTAATTCAGCCCAAATATATCGGATGTCAGGTCTTTGATAGCATTTTCAAGTACAGTAAACTACGTTTATATCAAACTGGGTTTTGGTTCTGACCACTTGTGGTAGATTTAGTTGAAATGTGTATGACGAATTACACTTATAATGAACTATAATTAGTGGTCCTTTCAGCTATAGTCTACTGTAGAAGATAATGGATGATGATTTTGTTAGTTAGTAGTGTGTATGGTTTGATTCTGGAAAGGTCTATTTGTCCAGGAGAGATTTTGATGCTCAGTAAAATCATTAAGTGATTTCGTTATGTTCAACCTTCTAGATGCATCAGATTAGTGTTTGTGTGGAAAATGTTGACAGTTCCTAGGGAATTATTTTTAAAAAGTCCAGTATTGTTTTGTATGTCAGATACATGATTGTCTCATTTTATGTTCATAGAAGAGGAAGACATTTGTGAACATCATTCTAGATGTTGTTGAGAGGGCAATCCAGGTTGATGAAGTTACATGGTTTTCTTTATTGGTGTTGATAGAAGAAAAGACATTTATGAATATCATACTAGATGCTGTTGAGAGGGCGATCCAGGTTTATGAAGTTTGTTTCACATAGCAAAGTCTTGAAGTGAACAGACACAGTTGAAGAATGGATTGACATGGGTGAGTGCTTCGAGTGCCTGGAGAAAACAGGGTTTGCACCATTTTGAGTCTAGTTCCAGTGTCTCATGGGTTAAGGGAGCTCACTGAACAGGTGCCCTTGTGATCTGTGTCACTGACACAGGTTGACATCAGTGTTCAGACAAAAAGGGTGTGCACACACTCTGAGAACTGGACGCCTTAGGGAGACTGACGACCCACTGCGCCTAAAGGGAATTGACAGCACAGTGTTTTTAGGGGCACTGACAACCCAATGTCTCGGGCACTAACAGTTCAATGTCTTAGGGCCACTGACAGCCCATTGTTTTCAGGAGCACTGATATCTCAATGTCTTAGGGCAAGTGACAGCCCATTGTTTTTAGGGGCACTGATATCTCAATGTCTTAGGGCAACTGACAGCCCATTGTTTTCAGGAGCACTGACCATTCAATGTCTTAGGGCAACTGACAGCCCATTGTTTTCAGGAGCACTGACCATTCAATGTCTTAGGGCAACTGACAGCCCATTGTTTTTAGGGGCACTGATATCTCAATGTCTTAGGGCCACTGACAGCACATTGTTTTTAGGGGCACTGATATCACAATGTCTTAGGGCAACTGACAGCCCATTGTTTTCAGGAGCACTGACCATTCAATGTCTTAGGGCAACTGACAGCCCATTGTTTTCAGGAGCACTGACCATTCAATGTCTTAGGGCAACTGACAGCCCATTGTTTTTAGGGGCACTGATATCTCAATGTCTTAGGGCAACTGACAGCCCATTGTTTTGGGGGGGCACTGATATCTCAATGTCTTAGGGCAACTGACAGCCCATTGTTTTTAGGGGCACTGATATCTCAATGTCTTAGGGCAACTGACAGCCCATTGTTTTCAGGAGCACTGATATCTCAATGTCTTAGGGCAAGTGACAGCCCATTGATTTTAGGGGCACTGATATCTCAATGTCTTAGGGCAAGTGACAGCCCATTGATTTTAGGGGCACTGATATCTCAATGTCTTAGGGCAACTGACAGCCCATTGTTTTCAGGAGCACTGATATCTCAATGTCTTAGGGCAACTGACAGCCCATTGTTTTTAGGAGCACTGATATCTCAGTGTCTTAGGGCCACTGACAGCCCATTGTTTTGGGGGGGCACTGACAGTTCAATGTCTTAGGGCCACTGACAGCCCATTGATTTGGGGGGCAGTGACCATTCAATGTCTTAGGGCCACTGACAGTTCAATGTGTAAGGGCCCAAATGTGGTAGGGATGCTCTTAAAACAAATGTTTTTGGGGTGCTGGAAGACCAATGTCTCCGGGATACTGAAAGCTTTATCTTTCTGTGGCACTGGGGTACCCAATAACTAACCAACTGCTTGAGGTTGGGCTTTCCTAGGTGATGATGAGAAAATGGCGTAAAGCCTTAATCCAAACATCACAGCGTGGTCTGCATGACTTATAACTCAGTGAGACATGTAGACAAGATGTAGACATTTATACACCAGCGAGAAACAAAATTGGACAATATCAACGAGACATCGCATCAAGAGTTAGACTCATACAGCATTCGGACATTCAGCCAGCGTGTAGGTAGACAAGTAGATTACCCTCAGTCTAAAACTGACAGGGCTTGCTAATGGTATTGACGTACCATACTAATAGTCTTAAAGCATCTCCAGCACTGGTTCAAATATTCGGTTACTTACCCCCATACAGTGCATAACCACTAGTAAGTGCTTCTTTTATAGTTCTCCTCTTTACAAGCAGTCATCTTTCAGAGCTGTATCTTGTATATTGTGACCTCACCATTGATTTTAGTGGACTGATTGCTTCAGTTCCAACAGGACTTGAGTGAGATGCAGTTAGTGGACAGAGCTTGTGATAATCTAGATGAGATGGGTATTAGATAAACATTATCAAAAGGTTCCCTCTGATACAATAGGCTCCACATTAGCAAAGCACGGAGACCAACATGGCTTGTGTACATTTGATCTTGCAGGACTCTTTGAGAAGGCTCATGTGGAAACTCGTCTCTCAGCCATCTTGCAATTTCCGACATCTTAGCATCTGAATTACGAGCTGCCAGCATTGTTAAACAATACACTTCACCATGGCATTTAAGCCTACGGAAAATGAAGACGATGAACACATATTGGGTAGCTGCCATACTTTCAGGGAATCAATGGCGAGAATAAAAGTCAGCCTGGTGTATGATCCGGTCCATATGTTGCACTTGATGGGACTATTTTTTCTAGCCGATGTTCGTTGTTGTTGGGTAATGGTTGTGCAGTGATGTCCATATTTGTTGATATGTCATTTGTACTCCTACCCAGGACATCAAAGAGTGGCGTCAAGTTTACTTTTAAAATGGCTTGATTGGATTGATTAGTCAGGCTGAAAGAAAACAGTGTCAAACGGAGCAATTTAATGCACAGTGATATTGATTCATGTTCTGGCGCTATGTTCCACTACCAGACAAACATATTGCACTCACTTAAACTATTCCTTCTCTTGGATTGGAGTTTATTGAAGAATTCTGAACTTAACAACCTAATTGGGCATCTCGTAGGCTTTTGACTTGGTCTGCATCTCATTACCATATTTTGACTCAACAGCTCATAGGTATTTAACGCGGTGAAATATTTACAAGCCACTGGGATGGGAACAGGATTGGTTAAATAAGTAAGATCATTTAGAAGGTCAAGGACACTTAGGTTATTGTAATTGTTCTGTGCGAAAAGAGTTATGGAAAAACTGTCATAAATAATTGATAGCGTAGTAACTTGAACTTTGGAATATTAAATTTGGTATTGTGTTCAGGTGATTTGTTTCTATTCCTTGTTTATTTTGACATTTGATACCGGTGCAGGTCTAATAACTGTAATGATGTTTGCCCATCCTTGACTGCCAACAGTAAGAGTTCAGTCAGTGGGTTATCAGAAACAGCTTCATATCCGTCACATGACAGTTTGGGAGCTTTTGTCATAAATGTTGTCCCATGAAGGTCCTAGTTAGAATTGGTCTTCAGTAACCCATGCTTGTCGTAAGAGGCAACTAATGGGATCGGGTGGTCAGGCTCGCTTACTTGGTTGACACATGTCATCGTATCCCAATTAAGTAGGCTGATGCTCATGCTGTTGATCACTGGATTATCTGGTCCAGACACGATTATTTACAGACCGATGCCATATAGCTGGAATATTGCTGTGAGCTGTGTTATCGTATCCCAATGGCATATATCAATGCTCATGCTGTTGATCACCACCGCCATATAGCGTGAATATTGTTGAGTGCGGCGTAAAACTAAGATCACTCACTCACTTTGTGGAATGGGGTCAGAGACACTTGTTCGAGGAAATATTGTTTGATTGGCATCATGAAAGTTGGTGAGGCAAGACAAATTTGACAACAATATAAAAATCTTTTCATGATATGATAAAGCAGTTGTCTTTTTAGAGAAAATACGGTAGCAAGGACACTCCCAACTACTGTGCACTCACTCACTCACCCCTAAGAATAGAAGTGGTTGAATACAAGCAGATACCTCCTGAAAGTCATCCAACCCTGAATTCTTCAAAGCAGTGGGAACTGATTCCTGATGATTCAGCCTTGTTTGGCCATTAAGTCCACCTACAGCACTGCTCAGGAGGACAGCTCTCTTTGTTAATGTCACAGCATTCAGCTTTCAAGGGGTTAATGGTTTTATAGGGGTTAATGGTTTTAACAGATATTTGCTTCATCCCCTTGTGCAAATATACTCATGTTGTTACATAATTCTGCCATGTTCTCTTCGCTCCTGGGAAGCTGCATAGTGACAATCCGTCTATAGATTCCTTAATTTCTAATGCCCAAAATATCTTTTGTTAAAATGCTTGCCTTTTTATAGCAGGACACAAAAACATATGTTCATAAAGTCAAGGACGTTCGCCATGCAACTGTGAGGTTGTGTCTGCCATTTTTGATGATTTACAATCGAAAATAGGTGATTGATCGCCAGTTTGACCCTTGGTATTTGTGCAGCACTTGCAACGGATGGATTCACAGTCACACTATGGAAAGTGAAACCATTGCACAGGTTTTGTGATCAAACAGAAGCAAAAAATGACAGATCTTTCATTTTAAGCCAAACTTTCCCTTGCTTATCGATTATCCAATATGGTTCAGAATTTGGATTGTGAAATGGCATAAGCAAATGGAAGTTCATTAACAAACTGACTTGATGGTGAATAGGTGTAGGAAAATGGCTGAATGTATTTGGACCATGGGGTGATTAACATGGTTTTAGAATTATAGGACTTAATGAGAATTATTGATCACTGCAACCTGAAGTGTATATACATCTGATTATCTGTGGTGTATGGGTTGTCTAGTGCCCTGTATTTGCTGTGAAATATAAGCATTATCAGTTGTATTTTCCTTGTTTAGAATTCTTGTGTATTTAACTCTGTTTATGTAATAGCTTGAAGTGGAAGTGCCTGGTTTGTATGTAACGCTATAGTATTTTTTAATTTGTGCTGTAATCAAGGTTATTAGCACGTCTCACCTAACAAGCACATCTCATTACTGCAATGCTTAAATACAAGCACTCCATGGAGTCTCCAATTATTCTGGCCTGTCGGAATTTAGTGTTGAATCCCTATAGTATTAAGACTAGCAATAGTTTGGTTAAAGGGAACAAGATTCCTGCAAATTGGCAGTCCGAGCAAGTTCCATTCTCAATGACTCACCCCGTCATTCACTTTTGGCATTAATAGGTGGTCGATCATGATTCCTTGTAAGGGAAGGGGTCGATAAGAATTCACTGTAAGGGAAGGTGTTGATGGAGATTCACTGTTAGCATTATCAAGATTTTTCATTCATTTTTCATGATTCACTGTAAGCACAGGGAAGGTGGCTCTCATGATTCACTATAAGCACTGGTTAGGTGTTGATAATGATTTACTGAAAGCACTGTGAAGGTGTCGATCAGGATTCACTGTAAGCATTGGTAAGGTGTTGATAATGATTCACTGTAAGCACTGTGAAGGTGTCTCTCATGAATCACTGTAAGCATTGGTAAGGTGTTGATAATGATTCACTGTAAGCACTGTGAAGGTGTCTCTCATGAATCACTGTTAGCACTGTCAAGGTGTCTTTCATGATTCACTGTAAGCATCAGCAAGGTGTTGATCATGATTCACTTTAAGCACTTTGAAGGTGTCGATCAAGATTCACTGTAAGCTATGTGAAGGTGTCTCTCGTGATTCACTGTAAACACTGGCAAAGTGTCGATGTTGATTCAATGTAAGCACTGGCTGGGTGTGGATTGCGATTCCCTATATGCACTGGTACGGTGTCAACCAATATTCACTGTTAGTATTGGTAAGGAGTCAACCAATATTCATTGTTAGCATTGGTAATGTGTCAACCAATATTCATTGTTAGCATTGGTAAGGTGTCAACCAATATTCATTGTTAGCACTGGTGCGGTGTCAACCAATATTCATTCTTAGTATTGGTACGGTGTCAACCAATATTCATTGTTAGCACTGGTACGGTGTCAACCAATATTCATTGTTGGCATTGGTGCGGTGTCAACCAATATTCATTGTTAGCATTGGTACTATGTCAACCAATATTCATTGTTAGCATTGGTAAGGTTTCAACCAATATTGTAAACTTTGGTAGGGTCTTGCCATTGATTCATTTTTAGCATGGGTCACCACTTTATATTCTGGGGATAGGGCTGACACTTAGTCCGACCATTATGTCCTCGTTGTCTACAGAAAGCAGATACAAGATGATGAAAACCTGTTGTTCAAGTTACTTGTTTTGTCGTGTCATATATTATTTAAAAAGAAAGCCACTTGGCCAGTGTCTGCTTCTCCTTCCAGTCAGGTTAAAACACTTCAGTTATTCCCAAATGGTCTTAAGCACCTACTTTACAGAAACCACAAGAGTGAACAGAGAAGCTGGGAGAATAAACTCGCAATAAGACTAGAGGACCATTGCTTCCTAGCATTTGCAGGCGATGAAGATGAACGAGGTGGGCTGTTTCCCCATCAGCTCTGTATATGTGCACTATGGCAGTGCTCATGGCAGACTATTGACGATGCCAGCCAACAGGCATACAAATTATTTGGCATGGAACTGGAGGCCTATTCATGCCTATTGTCACATGTTTGTGCTGAGAGGCGGAGGTTTTATTCTTAGTGAAGTAAAAGGATATCAGTATTGATCAGATGCTTCACCTCTCGGGGTCGGGCTGCCGATTTTCAAATGTCAAGAGACGGGACCGTTCTTCTCCTGGCCTGGTTCACCTTCGTAACGACCCCTCGGCTCTTATGAAGCTCCGGCCATCATCCCTGGTCATCGGTTGATGTCAATGCTGCAGCCAAACACAAGAGCAGTGAAGAGATTTGATTCACTATCTGATTCTGACTGAGAGTAAGCGTGATTTATTTGAGACGCAAGATGTTGTACATTGCCATGAGTGGTGGACTTGATCCACGTTCACTATTGAAGCTGTTCATGCTTCAGATCGGGGCTGTTCTCTCAGGGTTTTATGACAAATACTGATCAATACATCAAACTTCAATAAAACTTCCATAACTGCCCATTTTCTATCACTTTGAAGGAGGGTTTCTCAAGCCCACTCTATAGTGATACTATGATATTTTATTGGAACTATCATTTGATGATTTGTTCATGTGGGAGATGCGTTTCACCAAAGTGGGAAATGTCTAAGACTTTCATCACCTTCCACATTAAGCAGACACACCATGATGAGTGAGTGAGTGAGTTTAGTTTTACGTCACTTTTATAGATATAATCCAGCATAATCAGAACAGAGGACACCAGAAATGGGCTTCACACATTATGCCCATGTGGGGAATCGAACCCGGATCTTTGATGTGAAGAGCGAACATCTTAACCACTAGGCTAACCCACCGCCCCACCACTATGATGAAATAGCAATACTGTTCAAATTGATGTCACCCTACCAAACCGCGCCACCCATCGTCTCACTCACTCACTCACCATTATAAACTTTTTTCGAAGTTTGTCCTAGTTGCAAACTGTCCAAATCTGAAGTGAAATATCATGATTAAGCCTAAATCCACTCTGAGCTCTGTTTCAACACGCTATTGCCAGTAGCTCAAGACCACGATGATCGAGACAGAGGACAGGAGATCTGGCGATCCGATATTATACTCTGTAGTCTTGTCATGCTCGACAGAGCTCTGATGGCTTGGTCTGACAACAAGCTCTCGTTTGTCAACAGGATTTAATTTGATATGAATATCATGATTGCATGCAAGGAGACGTGGCCTTATTCTTCAGCTCATTGGATCTGACAAGTTTTAGAATTGCACTAATAAAGATGGGGGGCGGTGGGGTAGCCTAGTGGTTAAGCGTTGGCTCGTCACGCTGATGGCCCGCGTTCGATTCCCCACATGGGTACAATGTGTGAAACGCATTTTGGTGTCCCCCGCCGTGATATTGTTGGAATATTGCTAAAAGCCTTTGCCACATGCAAAATGTCTTTCTTATTTTGATGATAATTTTATTTTTTGAATTTATTTGAATTTTGGTGCTGAATGTAGTTTAAAATTATAATAGGGCTTCACACACTATACCCATGTAGGGAATAAACCCCGGGTCCAGCATTATGAGCTTATAATCTCACTGCTTGTGATGAAAATGAGGATTGGATGGTCAGATTGTGTGACCGTGTTGATTGTGTGTCAGTATCAAGTTGACGGTGGTGGGGTAGCCTCGTGGTGAAAGTGTTCGCTCGCAACGCTGAAGACCCGGGTTTGATTCCCACGTGGGTACAATGTGTGAAGCCCATTTCTAGTGTCCCACGCCATGAATTTGCTGCAACATTGCTAAAAGCGGCGTAAAACCATATTCACTCGCTCACTCAGTATCAATATGGGTTTTTGCCATGTGTTGTCAACCATTGGTGTCTTTGACCAAGATAGCAAAGCTTCTATTTGGTGAAATGGGACAAAAAGGGTTTAGATCTGTTAACTGGTTCTTGACCTGTACTGCAAGCTCTTTTTGGAGAGGTGGCCTAGTGGTAAAGTGTTTACTCATCGTGTCAAAGCCCTGGGTTTGATTCCCAATATGAGTACAATGTCTGAAGACCATTTCACATATGGCATAATTTGAGCCACATTTTGTAAATAAGGAAATTTAGATAAACATCTGATATCCATAGATGATCAACAGTGCCGGGAAGAATATTTGATTAATGGCTTGTGCGAGTTTCAGAAGACAATCTCTTTCTGCATTTATTTCTTGCTCTGCTGCTTTATTGTATTATTCATATCTACTACTGAAAGGCTTCGGTATGTATTACACATCTATCATACGTCCCGCTAGGAGACATTACACCTCACTGGTTATATAGATACCTGTCTGTCTGCTGCAGAATGTTGTGGACAGGTCCATGTCTCAACATAGTTGTGTCGGGTTGGTTGTGTCATGTTGGCTGTGTCGGGTTGGTTGTGTCGGGTTGGTTTTGTCAGGTCGGCTGTGTCGGGTTGGTTGTGTCATGTGTTGGTTGTGTCATGTTGGTTGTGTAATGTGTTGGTTGTGTCATGTTGGCTGTGTCGGATTGGTTGTGTCAGGTTGGTTGTGTCATGTGTTGGTTGTGTCACGTTGGCTGTGTTGTTGGTTGTGTCGCGTTGTGTCATGTGTTGGTTGTGTCGGGTTGGTTGTGTCATGTGTTGGTTGTGTCGGGTTGGTTGTGTCATGTGTTGGTTGTGTCGGGTTGGTTGTGTCATGTGTTGTTGTGTCATGTGTTGCAGCCTGTTCTGTCAGGTTGGTTGTGTTGGGTTGGCTGTATCATGTATTGGTTGTGTCATGTGTGGCAGGCTTTTGTGGGCTGACAAAGGGTCTCATCTCAGCATTAGTTGTGTCATTTGTTGGTTGTGTGATATGTTGATGGTGTCGTGTGTTGCAGCCTGTGGTGAGCTGACAAAGGGTTTCATCTCATTATTAGTTGTGTCATGTGTTGGTTGTGTCATGTGTTGGTTGTGTCATGTGTTGGCTGTGTTGCATGTTAGTTACAAGTGTCATTTGTTGCAGCCTGTTATGGGTCAACAGAGGGTCTTATCTCAACATAGTGTTGTGTCGTGTGTCATTTGTTAGTTGTGGGTGTGTCCAACATTTGTGCTGTAGCCCATTGTGGGCGAGCAGGCATGTCCAACCTCAACATTCACTTTGACAAATGCCATCACAACCAGACTACTGTATTGATGTGTAATCAAGGTGTGAAAGGTAGATGAATGAAGCTTACAAAAGTTGATATTGTAATTTGAATTTTTTACTGTTGAGGTTTGTGGCTCGATTTGCACTTTATCGCTATCCCAAGAGTTCTGCAATGTAAATGACAAAATCAAAATTGCTTTTGTTTTCTCCGTTTCCTAAACATAAAGCAAATTATTGATACATGTGCACATTTGAGTTTGTAAATTGCCATGTTCAAATTACCCTTGAGTATTGGAATGATGGGTGAATTTCACAGCATTTGATGGTGTTGAGGCAGCACCAGAAGCTGAAGTGATTACAAGGAGGGTGATCAGGTGCTGTTTGCTTGTCCAAATTAATTCCCGAGTTTGAATCCTGATACTACTACTACCAGTCTTGTTGTCTAGGAGCGCTGGTGTACAGCTGAATATTTGCCATTGCGGAATCTAAACTATATCTTGTAAGGCCATGATGAGAAAAGGAATTAAGAATTTTTCTGGTCATGTCAAAGGCCCAGGTTCTTTTCTTCAAAAGGATGAGTTGGGTGCAATTGTTTCTAATTTCCTTGATACACTGTGATTTAATTGTAATAGATTGACTGACTGACTGACTGACTGACTGACTGACTGACTGACTGACGACTGACCGATTGACTGACTGACTGACTGACTGACTGAAAGACTGACTGAATGAATGAATGAATGAATGAATGATTGAACGACTGACTGACTGACTGAGTGACTGAACGACTGACTGACTGAATGACTGACTGACTGAACGAACTGAGGAATGTTTAGGAAATATTGCTGAAAACTATAGTCACTCATTGTCAAGTCACTAGCAACTTTCTGCTTCTGTTCTTTGTCCCCTTGTTGTGTAACACAGCAATATTCTGGCTCTATGTTGGTCTGTTCACAACACAGGAATGTAATTCCAAAGAGACCCTATGCCATATTCTTTAGTTTAGCAGCTGTTAAGAAACTATGCTTTTAAAGCCCTGCGGGAAATCAGTAAAAAATAGGTCTCAATCATCCTATACTGGTTGTAAGAGGCGACTTCCGTCATTAACCATCCAAGAAAACCTTCATTAGAAAGATGAGTGTGCAACCTTTGTGGTGGAACAGGATATTTTCAATTCCATCATGGCTTGTGTAACAAAAGTGTACATTTGGAAATCGATTAGGATCAAACAGAGTATAAAGTTGTTGCCTCTTGCTGTTCAGATTATTATTTAGAGGATATTAATAAACTTTATAGCCTTGACTCTTCCGTCAACGCTGCAGGAAATCCAGGTAAATAATAGGCCTCAATCATCCTATGCTGGTTGTAAAAGGTGACTTTGTGGATGGAGTGGCCAGGCTTGGTGACTCGGTCGATTGCATGTCCTCAGACCCCAATGACAGGGACCGCAGTTCAAAATATCAATCACAGGATTGTTTGGTCGATATTCAATCAATTTCAGGCCACCATCAGATGTGAAATTCTTGAGAGTAAGATTGCAATAAACACAAAAATAACATGGCATTACTTTTCTTCAGGAATTCCCATTGCCCCAAAGTATTTCAGGTATTCCCCCAAAGTAGTTTAGGCCTTTGCCCCAAAGTAGTCAAGGATATGACCCAAAGTAGTTCAGGCCTTGCTCCAAAGTATATCAGGCCTTTGCCTCGAAGTATTTCAGGCCTTTGTCCCAAAGTATTTCAGGCCTTTGCCCCAAAGTAGTTCAGGCCTTGCTCTATAGTATTTCATGCCTAATTGCCTAATTGTTTAAGATCTGGCCCCATAGTATTTCAGGCCTTTGCCCCAACATATTTTAGGCCTTTCCTCAAAGTATTTCAGGCGTTTTCCCCAAAGTATTTCAGGGTTTTTGCGTCAAGTTTGCCCCAGAGAATTCAGGCCCTGAACCCCTACAGTGCCTGAGCTGGACCCAGTGGTTTCCCTGACAGGGGTTCATGTTGAGTCCCCCTCCTGTGATGTCTGACATATGTCAACTGCATTCAGTACATGCAGTTGATCACAATGTCAATACTCGCCCTCCTCAACAGCATAGCAGGCCCAGGCAGGGACATACATCACACGCTTGTCAGGAGAGTTATTGCTGATCAGCAGGATTGTGTTATTTAATCAGGGGAGGAAAGAAAAAAACTGATAACCTGGTGCATTGAGGATATCAACGAATTTTCCTGATGCTTCTGTTGATTGTAATTGTTTGTTGGATCGTGGCCAGTTGGGAGTTGACGTGGGGAAGTATGTGTTGATGTAACAGTGTTGGATGTCTGTCGAAGGGCTCCAGTGGTACTGTCAGGTAATTGTGACCTGGTGATTCAGCAACAGGTGATATTGCTGGGAAAACATCGGTCACCAGGGCCCCGTTTCACAAAGCTATCGTAGCGCTACGACTGTCGTAACTCCTATACTTTAACATAGACTTACGACAGTCGTAACGCTACGATAGCTTTGTGAAACGGGGCCCTGGCCTCCAAGACCTCGTCATAGTCTTCAGGGTATAATTGAGGAACTGGTAGCCATGGTAACTGCTCAGAAGGGGAAGAATAAGGACTGCTTGTAAGAATTCGTTCTACATGTATGTCGTACCTACATGCTTTCAATGTGGTACTTGTTGTTACCTTGCCTGGCTGTCAGCATTAAGGATTGGTTGTCCAATCAAAATGATGAGTGACTTTAGTTTTACACCGCTTTTAGCAATACTCCAGCAATATCACAGCGGCGGACACCAGAAATGGGCTTCACACATTGTACCCATGTGGGGACTCGAACCCGGGTCTTCGGCGTGAAGAGAGAACACTTTAACCACTAGGCTACCCCACCGTCCCATCAGAATGATGTGTCTGAGTGAGGTTTTCATGTTAAGATGTTGGCTTAATCTTGGTGAACTCGCTATGTAAAACCGACATCAGTTAGACTAATGCAAGCAGCTACTCACACAAGTGCACATGTACACACACACACACATACTTGCATGTTGATATGTAAGTGCTATACATTAAAGGGGACATTAAGCCTCTTTTCCCCTCACCTCACCATGACACATGTTATTTAGCATTTCCCCGTTTAACATTCAGTGCTGTACGTAAACATACCATCATCATTAACCATCCAAGAAAACTGTCATTAGAAAGATGAGTGTGTGACCTTTTGGGTGGAGCAGGGTATTATCAATTCCATCATGGCTTGTGTAACAAAAGTGTACATTTGAAAATCGATTAGGATCAAACCGTATGAAGTTGTTGCCTCTTGATGTTCAGATTATTATTTAGAGGATATTTATAAACATTATAGGCTAGACTATTCAGTAATGGCCATGCTTCAGATTATACTCTGCAGTCAGGAACAATTAGTTTCAAGCTGCAGAGTGGAAGTAAAGTGTAACAATGACTGCATAGCTATTGGCAACAATGAAGTCAAAGTTACTTATTTGAATCGGCTTCTACTGATCATATTTGTCAATTGTCTTGGTCGATGCCGTCTGCTTTGTCTGACAAGACACTGAAGATGAAGCCATGACGTAAGCCGTTTGCTAAACAGCTAACAACAGCAATAGAAATAGCTAATATGGTTGTTTCACATTTAGAATGGCAGAAGTAATTATTGCAAATCTCCCTTGAGACCCATCCCCTTGGAATTGCAATATCGTCTGCTCTGATGATGGTGTCCATTTCTACAGGTGAGAGCAGACGACAGGAGAGCTGAACTGAGCTAATGCTCCTACACCTAGTCTGTGTTAGTTCAGAGAACTAATACACTTGTGTATGGTCATTAGTTGAGATTAGTTCACACTCATAGCCAGTTGGGGTTGCAGAGATTTGGGTGTTTGGCTTGTTATGACTGATATTGAGGGCTTAGGAATCGAATGAAATGAGTCTTGCTCATATGCCCAGGAAAGGATTCATGAAGTTTTTCTAGTTTTATTGCTTTGCATGTATCTGGAATGATCTTAATGAGCCCTTGCTTTGTTGGTTTTGCCTTTTTTAACTTTTTGATAATTTTTATTGTTTGGGATTTACTTTGATGACGTTAGCTGGATTTTTATGATAAAAAATCATAATGTGGTATACAGTGGTAAATGGGAATTTTAATGATTTTGAAACAGCGAAGGGTGTACACACTACCAGAGTGAGTGGAAACAGTTTTACCAAACCCCATACCCAATGTTTGAATATTATGGGGGTTGGGATAGGGGTGTGAAGAGGTGGGCTGATACCAGTAAGGGGCTTCACTCTTTGTAATCTTGTCTTTGGAGAAGAGGGCATTTGAGCCACTAGGCTGTCCGAGAGAAAAGGACTAAAGCAACGACTAAACCGCCCACTCTCCTCATGTCACGAGAAGACATGATGTGGTTGGTATTGGGTGAGAAGCTGTGTGTCAGAAAAAAGGGGGTTTACACCCACTACACTTCTCTGGATCGACCCGTTGTCTGTCACCTGACCTTATAATAATAATAATAATGTGTCCATTTATATAGCGCCAAACTCCACACTAGGTATGCTCATAGCGCTAACAATCAAGGCCATTATTACCCCGGATAACCCAAGCTGCCTGTTAGGCGCTAGAAGGTTATAGTCATATGACTTTTTTCCACCGGGTACCCATTTTCCTGCTGGGTGAACAGAGACAATTTTGAACAAATTCACTTGCCTAAGGTGAGACCACATGTGTCACATGTGCTTCGCAACTCCTTATGGTTGCAAGTGAAGCTGTCCGTTTCAAGCTTTCATCCTACGCCAGTCTCGCTACATGGATGGAACTGACAGGACACTGCAGTGAAGAAAATAAGCAGTATTCCTTCACTCGCTGACATTGTACCCTTAACTTTCAATGTCACCGGAGGCAAACATCAAAGTGACCATCTGCTACAGAAATTGATAGATCACAGTCCATAAAAATCTAAACAAATCAAACAGATTTACTGTGACATTTGGTGTTCAAAGACGGTTGTAAAATACACATCTGTTGTAATGTATTGATCTAAGAAGATTTATGGGCATCATATTCCTTTGGTGATGTTGTGGTATTTGAAATATTCATGTCAACAAACATACAAGAAAATATACTTTTATCATATTTCTGGGGACGAGAAGCCATTTTTAACCTTTCCAACTTTTCATCCTTTTATCTTCTGCAAACATATTTTTCTTCCT
Source organism: Haliotis rubra (assembly GCF_003918875.1). Lineage (NCBI taxonomy): Eukaryota > Metazoa > Mollusca > Gastropoda > Lepetellida > Haliotidae > Haliotis > Haliotis rubra. The sequence goes on along the minus strand of NW_025765187.1, from coordinate 138,862 downwards.
GGACAGGTCCAAGAGACTGTGCCAAATTATTTACTGCTGAATATGACTGGAAGCGTTAGTCTGGGACTGGTATATACGTCAGTGTCAGCTGACATTTTATAGGAAGCAGGTCAGAAGAGTGCTGCCATTCTAGCCTCAAGTCATTCTCAATACCGCCTGGTTAATGATGTCGGCAACGAATATATGTAAGGCTGAAACGTAGAAGGATGAAAAAAATCCGAACATTAAAACTGTTTCTAAACTTTTGAAAGAGTCCCAGCAGATGAGTTTCTCAAAACTGTTTAAAGAAATGAACATTACAAAATTGTGTTTCAAAAAGTATTTCAGCTGGGGTTTTATTGTTGGATGTCTCTGCTGCTTGAAATATTTTTTGTCACACCGACTTCCTTAATAAATTTGTTTTCAAACTTTTAGCAGAAAAATAAAACAGCAGAAATAAAAAAAACAACATTTTGTTGAGGTAAATATGTTACAGAATATTTTTTGCAAAAGACAAAAAATAGGACTCTTTAAATGTTGATGGCTTGACAGGTTGGTTTGTACATTTCATCATCATCCACAAAGTCTATATTTTTATATATTTTTTGCACCTGACATAAGTTGCTTGGTTGCATGTTTACACCGCACTCAGCAACATTCCAGCTTTATGGCGGCGGTCTGTAAATAATCGAGTTTGGACCAGACAATCCAGTGATCAACAGCACGAGCATCAATCTACGCAATTGGGATACAATGACATATGTCAACCAAGACAGCGAGTCTGACCACCCGATCCCGTTGGTGGCCTCTTACAACAAGCATGGGTTACTGAAGTCTGATATAAGTGCCTGCTCTTTTCTTCTGGAATAGATTTACTATATACCAGACGAAACTACATATGATAAACTCAAATGCATGGCTTTTTTGGTGATAATAGATGCATTTCAGGCTTTGGTGATCTGTTTTGATGGAGGTGGTGTGGTAGCCTAGGGGTTGAAGTGTTCGCTTGTCATGCTGAAGACCCAGGTTCGATTACCCACATAGGTACAATGTGTGAAACCCACTCCTGGTGTCCCCATCATGATATTGCTGGAATATTGCTAACTAAACTGACTCAATCTGATTTAATGTAAAGCATCAGTGTGTAACACTATTGTTTGTTTAGTTGAAAAAAGTCAAAATTGTGTTCTGAGGATATTGTAACCAGGACATTGAATTTATTGTAACCAGTGCCTTTTTAAAGAAAATCGATTTCTGCAACTGAATCAATGCCCATGCTAATTACACAAAGAGGCAAGGAAACGTGTATGTTTATGTCCTTGCATCTCTTGATGGCAACCTGTAAAAGTGAAACTTCAGAAGTTTGAAAAGCCACTACTTCAGATAAATTCACTGTGTGTATCATAGGTGGGTGAAATAAAGTCTCTTTTTTGTCAAATATATCAACACAAGTTGATAAAACTTCAAGACATATTTGATGTCAAAAGACATGAGGGTCAGATTCCAGAGAAATTTGTGATGTCATATGATTGTGACATCATGGCAACCAGTGACATCACAATTGTCTGCAAAGCATTATGATGCAATTACACTGCATCAGTGTCTCCTGGGAGAGATTGCTGGATCTCCCCCAAGGGGTACCGATTATGGAAGCCAATTTCGAATGATAAGTCAGGTTTAATGGTGCATATAAAATTATTGCATGTAAATTGCAATTTGCCTGAACCTGTGTGCTGTTTGTAGAGGACATAGTGTTATAGTGTTGGTCCACTGAGATACATACAATACATACTGAACACCCTACTCAGACACATTATACTGACTTGGAGCTGTTTTCTTCCCCTTCATGCCTAGTGCAGGGGAACAAGTGCCATCTTTTATGTCTTTGCGTTTATTGCAACTAGGGATTGAACCAGTGATCTTCCGTTCTCGGGGCACTCTATCCATTAGGTCGTAGAGGAGATGTTTGATAGCAGACAATCAGAAGGAAGACTGTGGTCGTCTGACATTTGCTCCCTCTTCATAAAGAGTCTGTATATATATCATAGTGACACCTTCATAAGTACGGTATACAAAGTCAAGGAGGCCTTGTTAGTACCCTGATGTTACAAAGTTGGAGATTAAGGTGTCCTTGAAATATATACTATGGCTGCAACTAGACTAGCTCAGGTAGCTCAGATTATCCAGGACCATGAATCATGGTGTTATTTCATATTTTAGTCATGCTCCAGGGCACATTGAAAATACATCATCCATGCAATTTCAATTCTGTGCCATGGCATGCAAACTAAGCACTATTTTGATCCTTGTGAAGTAAGGAGAAGACTGGTAAAAAACGATTTAGCCTGTACATGTTACAGGTTTTCAGTTTAAAGTTCCAGTGGACTCGGGACCCCTTTTTTGTAAAGATGTTTGGATTTGGTGAACTGTTACAGCCCAATGAGGAGGAGATATGTCTGAATGGCTGACGTTTGGAGGTTCCTGTTTCAAAGACAACAGCAGACGTCAGGGGACCCAGGAAACCCTTTATTTTATTGTAAAGATGTTTGGGCGGTGGGGTAGTCTAGTGGTTAAAGCGTTGGCTCGTCATGCCGAAGACCCGGGTTCGAATCCCCACATTGGTACAATGTGTGAAGCCCATTTCTGGTGTCCCCCGCCGTGATATTGCTGGAATATTGCTAAAAGCGGCGTAAAACCAAACTCAGTCAGTCAGTCAGTAAAGATGTTTGGATTTGGTGAACTGTTGCAGCCCAATAAGGAGGAGATATGTCTGAATGGCTGACGTTTGGAGGTTCCTGTTTCAAAGACAACAGCAGACGTCAGGGGACCCAGGACACCCTTTATTTTATTGTAAAGATGTTTGGATTTGGTGAACTGTTACAGCCCAATAAGGAGGAGATATGTCTGAATGGCTGACGTTTGGAGGTTCCTGTTTCAAAGACAACAGCAGACGTCAGGGGACCCAGGACACCCTTTATTTTATTGTAAAGATGTTTGGTTTTGGTGAACTGTTACAGCCTAATGAGGAGGATATATGTCTGAAGGACCGACCGCCCACAGAACCGACATTGGGCCGATGCTCATCCTCCTCAGCCAGCAGTGTTATTTCTCATTACAAAAACAAACAGACTTAGCGACACCTGGACAAACCCTCTACCTTCCTGACCTTTGGTCGATTGGTGTGTGTTCAGTTTGTGCTTCTGGTTTGTGTGCGTAACCTAAGATCATGATCTTTATCTACAGCAAGATCGATTTGTAATTGGTAATTGAGCTGGTTGGGAGAGGATACAGGTTGTATGGAGCCTTTGATTCTGTTCAGCTTGGAAGGGTACACTAGTACAGTGATGAAATTATTGCCGTAATGTCTGCAGTTAAACCACCTTGTGATCGTTTGAGTGCTTGCTTTTAATGTAGCTTGTGCATGTTCAATTTTCTGCCGTTATTTTAGTTCATTTTTTTTTCGAAATATTGAATGGATTCCTGTCTGTTTGATAATAGTGATGTGGTTATTGTTGTTTCTGGAGTCAGGCTGTTAGTGTGTGGATATTGATTGTTCTGTATTTTACCTTGCCTAGGCCCATTTGCTCAAAGAGAAATTAGTTTTAAAACCATCATTGTGGAATGAGGCACTTAACCCTGGCAATGTCGTAGATTTGTGTTAAGAATGGGGACCTGTGAAGATCCGGTTAGAATTGGTCTTCAGCAACCCATGCTTGTCAGTAGAAGCGACTAACGGAATTGGGTGGCAAGGGTCGCTGACTTTGTTGACATGTGTCATCGTATCCAGATTGCGTAGATCGATGCTCATGCTGATGATCACTGGATTGTCTGATCCAGACACGATTGTTTACAGACTGCTGCCATGTAGCTGGAATATTGCTGAGTGCAACAAACCAACCTACTAAGAAAACGGTTTATGATGTGATAGTTGTATTCCTAATGCTGAGAACAGTTCAGCTTGATGTTAAATGGTTTTAGGTGTATGTTAGACTTTGTGAGTTACAAAGGTCATCATGCTATGGACAGTTTGCAACCCCAGGAGAAGATTGGGAAGAAGACTTTTTCTTCCGTGGCCATGGGAGCTTCACCATAGTGGTGTTCCGATGATCGGAAATAATCGAAAATCGATCAAAAGAAGGATTAAAATTGATTATCGATTGTAAAAAAGCATATTTTCAATTAATCAGAATTTTGTTGTTTTAGTATAACACACTTATATGAAGTAAAGTAAAAATTAAATTTGACAAATATTCACGAACAAACATGCACTCAATAGCGTAAAGCTATGCACATTGTAACATTTTAACCACTTTTATTGTTTAATTACAATTCCAGTGTCTTTCTTGCATGCATGTATGTCATTGCCTGACAGTATTAGTTATAAAAAACATTCATTGAAATTGGTGATAACATTAAAAATGTATATACTTCGATTATAATCGATAATCGTTCACCACAATCCTCCGATAATCGATAGTGGAGTTGGTTTCTGATTCCCAACACTACTTCACCATATGAAAAAAATGTTAAAGATGGTCTTTTTAGTCTGGCTGGCCTGTAGAAGCAGGAACCAGAATACAGGATTCTGCATATTGTTGTTTAATGAATAAGGACTTGACTTGGTCAACTCTAGTAGAAAAAAAAAAATGGTAAAAAAGGAAATATGACAGGAACTGACAGTTTTCAAGTCAGTATACTTTCTGAAGGGGGTTACACTGTGGTCTGGTATCTCAGTGGGCTGGAACTATAAAAACATCAATCCTGACCAGCACAGATGCAGGTGTATGCTCATCACAATCAATTTCACATCATTTATTCAAGGGTCATGTAACTTTTGCAATTGCTGTACTATTGCTGCCTGATCTGTCAGACCTGGATGTGCTGACAATTTCCTTAATGTTAACCTGCAAGCAGGATACAGCTTCTTGTGACAGTTCTTTTTCAAGACCTGTCCTGAAGTGATCAAGAATAGTTTTTCCAAGAAATTGTGCAAACTCACTGGGGAAATTATGCCACTATTTGAAATCAAATAAAGAAGATTTCTATCACAGCTGTCTCCAAGCTTCTTGGGATATAAACGCACAGACAGCAATTGATTTAAATTCCTCTAATTTATCGCTGCCAATTTCTTAAATTGGGGTAAGATTTGAAGCACATGCTTACGCTAACCTTTAGGGATCACAAAGGAATGTAATTAAAATTGTCCAACACAACTGATTCCCCAGGCGGGGTCATTATTGACTGCCTCAGTTGCCAGCCTCAGTTGTCAACCTCTGATCAGACTATAAACACCACATGAGACCTCTGTGTTGGTCTCAAGGTCACAAACATAAACTTGTCAAATGTTTTGAAAAATAAAAGTCATTGAAATATCAAGGGTTCTTTGTGGTTGTGAAATATTCCCCAGGGTCACTGGTCAGGTGGTGCTCTTTGGCGACTTATGCGAAGATGTCATTGTCGTCTGCTTTTACGTCGCCAATGTCTTTACCTGTGATGGTGAAGATGTGTCACCTGCTTCAACCATGTTGCATACTTCTTGCAACAATTGACTTCTGCTTGATTGTGTCAAGCCAGCATCTTAATTTAGGACGTCAGTTGTGGTGTGGTGCCAGGTTACTACTACTGTGACACGTTCCTGAGACAAGACGACGCATCTGATGTCATCATCTTGGTAAAAAGTGCATCTTGGGAACAAAATCTCCTCCTGGTAAGGAGGACAAAAATACTTCAGGAAGTAGGAGATTTGTCTTGCCGATGAGAGCTACCATCGCGATGACGTATGAAGGAAACAAAAGATACGGAAGGGGAAATAGTGGTTTTGTGTAAATGTTGGTTCATTGTCTTTTGAGAGTTGTGTGGTTGGTAAAATGTTCAATGAAAGTTGAAGAGATTCGGTAATAGTCGAGGTGAAGATAAGTGAACTTTTGGTGTTGGGTAGACAGGATTTAAGTGAACTGAAAAAACAGATTTACATGTAACAGAGGATTTTGTCCATGGTAAATTATTAATATACCTAGGTTATTGCTTCTTTCTAGAAAATGTAAATTGGATGACAGAGGTACAGATAAGCTGCATGTCTGCCAAAATTATGCAAATATTTATGTGAAAACTCAATTCCTATTAAGTCTATTGCATACAAGTATGTTTGAATTTTTGTAAATATTCAATAATTTTTATCTTACATGCGTACACACAAAAATAGATAAAATAACAGAGGTATATTGGGAGGTTCTATTTCAGCACTGCAACTTGCAGTCTTTCTTATCGTTTCTCATATTACAGATCAAATATAAATAACAAACACGTAAACCAACATTTAAACTTTAGTATATTTTTACAACTATTGGGAAATGGCAAAATACCCAGTTTAGTTTGAGTGAGATGGGTACAATGTATTTAGTTACTCAAAGGAAAATTAGGATACCCAATTGAGATGAACACAAGCATAACTTAATGACCCAAAAACTTATCTGTAGCTCTGGATGATCTATTCAGTGTGCCTTAAAGTGAATAAAGTGCCTTGAACTTTCCTGACCAATGCTTATTTCAAGTGACGTGACATAGAAAAAGAAAATATAATCAATCGGTTTTGAAGCAATTTTGTTGTTGGTGAAATATTTTATGAATATTACCATTACTGGTATACACAATTTGCTTATATATACAGCTGAACAACATATATACAACAGTATATCCTACAACGGATGGAAACATTGGGGTTGTCATTTGTTTACTGAATAAATAATTGTTGTAATATCTGATTGTATTTATATTAATGCCTTGTCAATACAAACACAAAACAGTTTCCTTAATGCATAACTAGACTTGGTCGGCCAGGTGTTGACTGCCATTGTGTCCACGACAGTGATGCTGCCATTATCCAGATCCTTTTCCTTGTTAATGAGGTAAGTGGGACATTTCATCGTCAATGTCATAATTTTTCATCAGCCTTTTTCGCCATTAATGTATTGTGCCTAGATGACTATTTTCCACAGAACTGCAGGAATGATTTGATTTAGGTCCAACTGCCTGGTTCCTGTGAATTCAATCACCAATGTTTGATGGCCTTAATTTCCTTTTTTCTGATGGTTTTATTGCCCCAAAGGAGATAAAAAGCGAGAGAGACTTCAACCTTCGGCCACTTGTCCGGTGCTGTAAAGACCCAAGTCCTCTCTGACGTTATTTTAGAAATATTTTAATCAGTCAATTGCTTTATTGAAGCACACACTTGCCCCTTGGCTTGTAAATGAGAAAATCTCCTCCAAGGAATTAAAACTTAGGACTGACTAGAGTAAGGAGTTCTACCAAGAAGCTCCTAGTGCTGATGGAGTTCGATAGATAGAGCGTGTATAGCATGTATGTAGGAATGAATATATGAATGAATCTGTCGAGAATTCCTTAATAAGTAAAATGTTTTATGCAGAGTGTCAAGAAGATGGTGTTTGTTGATATGTATAGTGTTATACCACTTCTTGCTCTGTGTTGATATTGGTAGATACTAGTGGTGGTCCGATTAATTGAAATAATCGAAGATTGGTCGCAGTGACTAAACGACCAAGCAATCAATCATGTTTACTCATAATCGAACACAAACAATTTCGAGCACTTGTTTGCATTAACGATATTTTTCACAAGGTTTTGGTTTTGTCAGTTACATTTCATGAGCACTACAAGCTCATTCCAAGTCACGATTGAATTTATCTTAAAGACTCCAGGAAATTTGTTCCTAACATACTAGTCATCATTTAAAGATGTGAAATTTGCAAATGCATTTTGTGCAATTTGAAAAAACCCCAAGAGAACTATATGTTTTTTCTTTATTTTTTGTGCATTTACAAAGATAACCAGGAAAATTTGATAAATAATGCTAACCAATTATTTTCGATGATTGATCAGTTGTAATGAACCAATCATCAATTATGAGATTTTAACCAATTCCCAACACTAGTAGATATAGCATATATTTCATTTCATTTGTACTCATTTTTTACATCAAAAGCTGTCCTGGTGGCTGTAAGTGATTTTTCTTACTAAGCTTGATGGAATCTCCCCAAAGCATCCCATAAATTTTAGACTTAAAATTGTAACAAGGACCAATTCATTCTTTAAACGTTAAAGATGTATTCATCCCTTCAACCTTGATTTCAACACTACTGCTTTTGCACGGATGATATGTGGCCTGATGCTTGCTGATTTGGTTGACACATGTCATCATGTCCCAGTTGTGTTGATCAATGCTCATGATGTTGATCACTGGCTTGTCTGGTCCAGACTTGATTATTAACAGACCGCTCATATAGCTGGAACATTGCTGAGTGCGGCGTAAAAGTAAACTCACTCACTCACAGTGCTTGCAGTAAATCTTCATCGACGCCTTACCAATGCTTACAGTGAATCATGATCAACACCCTACCAGTGTTAAACAACGAACAAGTAGATAATTGCATGGATTGCAAGATGTCAATCAGCAGATTGTCTGATTCATTTACATGACTGAGGCAAACAAACTGGTCAGGTCGGCATCACTTGTAGACAAGGGGAGCCATTACCCATCTCATCATCTTATAGTATGCCCCTGTTGATATAAAAACGGTATAAGGCTGGTTAAATTTTTCTAACCTTCCAGCACAAGAGGACATGTACTTACATAACAAACTTGGTGGATTTGAAAAGTTAGAAGAAACATATCTTTACCATGTGTTGCAATTATGTGTTTTGACATGACCTTTTCAAACAAAAATAAAGATGGACATACACCAAGGAGTCTCATTTTTGAAGTCGAGGAATTTATAGTTGTAGGAAACAGAATCAGATGGGACAACTGCTGTTCCTCTTCTCATTACGTGTGTCCTGTTCAAGCATTCGTTTTGTGCGATGTTTAACTTTAGATCCCACGACCTATTCCCCAGAGTGAGAGTCCTCCAACAGTTCAGTCCCTAAAAGGATTTTTTTCCTTTTCCGTTAATTCTGCATAGATAACTGGGCTTAGTTAGACATGTTAGATGATTTGGTGAACTTCATTCACGTGGCTTGTCTGACAATTTGTTAGTCAAATAACTGTCGATGTGCTTGGTTTCTTCCCAAGGGTGCTCTTGTGACCGTTTGCTCAGACGACAGCCTTCACCTATGGAACTATCGGCAGAAGCGTCCGGAAATTGTACATTCTTTAAAGTTTCAAAGGGAAAGGTAAGCAAAAAGTTCCATTTGAACATTTTTTTTGTTTGTGAAGTTTTTTTTAACCTTGGAATCAAATGATGTTAGGTGTCACTTTTTTGTCTCCTTAAAAGAGTGAAAAAATTGCCTGGAGCTTCATGATTCCAGAGGAAAGGACTTTGGTGCTGATCTTTTGGCTGGGGTGGGTGGTATGTGAGAGGGGATGGTGTGTGAATTTTCCTGCAATGCTTGAAATAGAATTAATTGACCATGGTTTTAACCCCAGAGTATAAATGGTAACCGGAAAGATTTCTGCGAGACAACAGTTTTGTCAGAAAGTGAGCATCTCCTCTTCCGTTCCCTCCTTCCCACAAACACACAAACACCACAATCACCAAAAGTAAATACTTTGTGATGATTGGTCCGTTATTTTAATTCACTTTGTACTTGTGAGTAGAAATAACATGGAAACACTGTTGGAATTAAGAAAAGCTCTCACTCAACAGGATTCCTTGATCAAAGACCTGTCTTTCTGACAACGCTGTCAGTTGAAACACACCACACTGTGGAACCCTTCCCATAATCTCAGAGCTCTGACCTTGCCGATGACACCACATCTTATCAGACATGTCACAATCAAAATTCTTTATGCGTATCCATTGTTAGCTGGTAATTTGGATCCCACCAAAGTTTGAGGCAATCAACAATACATCTTGTGCTGATCAAATTTACTGTAGCAAGAAGGCAGCAGGTCGAGAGAGCTCGCCCAGGCAGCGAGACTGACTCGTACCATAAGAAGCATCTCTGCAGTTGACATGGGATAGAGAATCCTGACCGAATAGGGCCTCCAAAATAGACCGCTTCAATCCAATAAGTTCATAATTGACCAATGAGCTTTCTCTCAAATGAAAAAAATTGAAGGCCTTTAGGTCTTTGTAGTGGAGAGGACTATTCTCTATCAACGTGAAGGTAACAAGGTTACCTCTGTGAGTGGTGAGGAGTTACGGCTTAGAAACGGGAGTCTCCTCCGATCAGTGTTAAACTCCATACAGCAATGACAGGGAGGGAGAGCTTGCATCGCCAGCTACTTTTGTTGTGGTGGGATTTTTGCTGTCATGGTTTTAGTTTGTTTTTGTGTATTAATTTTAGTTTTTTGGGCAGTAATCGAAGATATTTTATCATGAATTTAAATTGAATGATTTTCTTTGATGTATATTGAATATAGACATATTAATTAGTTGTGTGTAAATAAATAGTACAATGGCTCTGAAATCTTCATTTTTGCATGAGCGGATGAAATGAGTATTTGTGCAAGTTTGTGTGTTGAACCGCTAGCTTGATGCCCCAGTCAAGTTACAGTTCTGTTGGGTTAGTTACTTATCTGTAGTACTATGATACTACTGAAAGCCTACTTCATGACCCTGGGTTATGTGCTGTTGAAGTTAAGGTTTTTACCCTTTGAGAAAAGAAACAATGCAGACATTTACAGACACACTTGTACTCAAACTGTTGTTATAGTGTTTGAAACACTTGTAAGGTCAGGATGTGTTGACCTATAAATTATACTTTTGTGGGATTTTATACCCCAGCAATGTGAAGCAAAATCCCAATCTCTGTCTCGGTCCCATTCTCAATCCCAATCTCTTTCTCAGTCTGAATATTCAGTTCTGTTCTCAGTCCCAATCTCAATCCTGATCTCTATCTGGTATCTCATTCTCAATCCCATTCTCAACCTCAATCTCAATCTAAATTTCAGTGATAATCCTGTCTCAATCCCAATCCCAATCCCAATAATACCAATCCTAATCTCAGTCTCAGTCTCAATCCCAATCCCAATCCCAATCCCAATCTCAATACCAATCCTAATCTCAGTCTCAGTCTCAATCCCAATCTCAATCATTATCTCAATCCCAATCTCAATGCCAATCCCAATCACCAAATCCACCATGGTTTTCCCCGATCCACAGCTAAAGGACAACAATGTCAATCGGAATCTAATCTTTATCAGAATCCAATCCCACTCCATGGTGTGCCTCCTTCAGAGTAGGACAGAGGTTAAAGTGTTCACTTGTCATGCCCCACATTCAGGTTTGATTCCCCCTCACAATATGTGAAGCCCTTTCTTGGGAATACCTCCATGATCATTGATGACATTGCTGGATTACTGCCAATAGCAGTACACTCGTATTCATGCATGCTGTCCAGAGCTGAACTCCAAAGCCGGGTTAATCACTCTCTCTAGTTATGTGCTTGCAGATCTGTTTTGTCATGTTGTTTTTGATGATGTGCTAATTCGGTTATTCTTTCTTTCAGGATTACTTTTTGCCATCGGCCTTTCCAAAGCAAGTGGTTGTACATAGGCACAGAGCGAGGCAATGTGCATATAGTTAATATTGAGTCTTTCATTCTCTCGGGGTATGTTATAAACTGGAACAAAGCAATTGAACTGTGAGTACCTTTTATTTCTTTTTGTATTCAATGATGGAATCGTGTTATCTTAGAATTATGGCTTTTCAGACACCTGTGAAACAAGTATTCACGCATTCCAATCCTATCTATATGGAAGTCCCTGAAAGTTCTTTTCTGTTCATAGACTCCATAAAGATCACACAATTATATCACAGAGCTGGTGATTTAACTAAAGTATTGCTGATGGGATAATGCACTTAAATTTACCGTCTCATCACTGTTGAAACAGGTTTTACTAAGTACACATTAAAGTGTAAAGTTGGAGGAGTTGCACTGATAGACTAACTTTGCAACAAACTAAGCCCCATGAGCTTTGAAATCTGTGGGAATTGTCAGACACCATTGGTCGTATTCAGCTAGTCCATAGCTCATCTCAGACGAGTGGTTCATGTAAAATAATTAGAACAGGGGATAAAACAACCTGTCCATCTAGATTGTTACTCGTCTCAGACTAACGAATTAGTATTCGTGTCTGATTGGTTTTTCCTTGTCAATAGCGTATTGGCTTGATAAGCAGCAGACGTTCCGATCATTAGTTCATGTTTTGACATCGGAAGTGTTGTTTGTCCAGCTTATTTCGGAAGAAGTATTGTTTGTTTAGCTTATGCTGAGCGGTCATGTGTTGGGTAATCGCGAGTATGGCCATTGGTGGCTCCTTGACCAGTGAACCACTGGCCATTTGTCCTGCTTAGCGAGAAGGAAGGAGACAAGTAATCAGTGGACAAATGATCTCTGTCACTGTTGCTGATGTGTAGGCATTTGTTTTGCGAGGCCGAATTACCCCCAGATGGGTTCATTTTCCAGGACATCAGCTTTCCTGGAGGTTTTTTTTGTGGCAAACATGTGGTGGACATTTCTAAATTTGATGCATCAGTGACCAAAACAATGTCCTTTGCAACTGAATAATATATTCCCATGTTATTTTTAAATAATCGAAACCCATGAAGATTCTGGTTAGAATTAGTCTTCACCAATGCTTGTTGTAAACTGGGACGAACAGATCGGGTGGTCAGGCTCGCTGACACATGTCATCGTATCCCAAATATGTAGAACGATGCTCATGATGTTGATCACTGGCTTTTCTGGCCCAGACTTTTTTATTTACAGACTGCCGCCATATAGCTGGAATATTGCTGAGTGCAGCATTAAGTAACAAACAAATACAAGCGTAACAAAAACAAAATCAAACAATTGACTTGACTTTACATGTGTTTAACTTTATGACGGATGCCACTGGTGGTGCAGGATATGGTCACCTTTCCATATCATCTGTGTTTGATAGTGATTCATAAACACATGGTCTTGATACATTTTGAATCTCAAAACTGCCTCTGCTTTTATCAGAAATTTCATGTTATTATAGAAAGGATTTTCGTCTTTTTATTTTTCAATTTGGTAATGATACTGAAATGTGTTATCAAAATTTTAAAATATAAAATTATTGTCACATGATTTCAATTTGGTAATGATACTGAAATGTGTTATCAAAATTTTAAAATATGCAATTTTTGTCACATGATTTCAATTTGGTAATAATACTGAAATGTGTTATCAAAATTTTAAAATATGAAATTTTTGTCACGTGATTTATCTCGGCATATACAGTATTTCTCTCAAGCAATATCTATATGTCTGGCAGTGAGTTGGTTGTATAAGCACTACATATATAAGTATGAGGTTATTTTGGCCATCCTGAGGAACACTTGAGCACGATAGTGGAGATTGATTTGTGAGTGGCTAAATCTCCCCAAGAAAGGAGAGGTCATTGTTCAGATCAGAATAAGCATTACTGCTGATGGTCATGTACAGCAGTTTCTAAGTGGCGATTCACAGAGAAATGATATCAATGATGGATGCTGTAATCTGTTTTTCGACTCGATGTAGATTTATCAATATGTGTCAGAGGTGAGATTTTAGTCTGAAAATTGCTATCACGAGTCATGGTAATTGACATCTCGGTGTGAATAAGACGCGCCTAATTTCAATTCATTAATCGCTGATTTCATTTAGCAGCCTATTCCCTAATCGTAGGTTTCACTTAGCAAATGACGGCCGGATAGGCCATGAAGGTCATCCACAACCTGAAGGATCATCATTAGATTAAATACCTTCACTTACTTCATTCTTTGCGAGGTTTTGGTGTAAGAGAAGATCACCAAAACACAGATCCCATTGCTGCAATTTTCAATTGGTATTATTGGTTCTAATGAAAAACAGTCTTTGTGGAACTAAGCTTTGGTCTCAGTATGTCATGGAGAACATTAATCATGCTTATGATATTTCGGTCAGTCTCCATCTTGTTCCTAAACACCACTTGAGTTTCCATCTCTTCCATCAGCTTCAGTGTGTGAGCAGCTTGGTCATGCGACTCGGCTGGCTTCTTCTGGATTTTTTTTTAATGGAAATTTGCCTGGAAATAACCAATGGAAACATCTTTGCCTTTACAAAAGTTCACTCTAAGACTTGTTTTGGGACTTTTTCTGACGTGTATCACAGCTGTGGAAATTCTTTGACTTCTGTTATGGTTTTGTAAAAACAATGTTCTTTGAATTCTTGGCTTTGTTATGGGACTGGGTAAGTGGAATTGTATTGGGTGATTTGAGGAAGAAACATTCTGTATCTCAAGGGCAAGTGAAGATGATAAGAGTCCTTGTGTCTTATCTTGTTGAAAACTGAAAAGGAAGATGGAGAAAAAAACTTTGTCTGTCGATAAAAAACATGATCCATCTAGGTATCTGAAAGTTGAAATAAGAGATCAAGATGGTATATTTTCAGATAAGAACATCATTTTTTTCAAAAGACACTATTTTTAGTAGACCCAAGGAAGTTTGATTTTCGTTTTAGTTTTTAGCCATAAAACATTTCCTCCTGAAGCGTGATCATATCTTCTCAAGTGAAATCGTTTCTTATACTGGTCTGGTGGAATATTTACTTCATTGACATATCTGTTTAAAAGCAGATATGTAGCTGTAGTGTCTGATATAGTTATATGTGTTATAACTGTGTTATAACTAACATGTGTTATAACTTATATAGCTATTGTGTGTTATAACTGTGTTATAGCTAAAGTGGGTTATAATGTTATAGCTAACAGGTGTTATAGCTAAAGTGGGTTATAATGTTATAGCTAAAGTGTTATAACTGTTATAGCTAAAGTGGGTTATAATGTTATAGCTAAAGTGTTATAACTGTGTTAGAGACAAAGTGCGTTATGTTATAGCTAACAGATGTTATAGCTGTGTTATTGCTACCATGTGCTATAAATGTGCAGTGCTGTAGCCAGAGTGCATAATTGCTGGATTCCCACTAATTGTACTTATCTTGGTGCTTTATTTATAAATGTTTGCACCAACAACGGCGCAAATTCATAATTTATAGCGTGTTTTTATATGTAATTTCAAAATATGACTATTTTCATTGAAATCGATGTCAAACATTCTGAATTCAAAATCAAAATATTGAAACACCTGGAATTTCAAAAGAGGCTTCTTAAGCTCTGCACATTGCTAGGACACCTATTTGCATTCAAAACTGTAATATTAAATCACTGTAAGGAGCTCGTTACTCGATTACAGAGTTTATTATTGAATCTTTTTGGCTGTCAAAATGCCAAGGAGAAGGATTACAGATTTTTTCACTTTTGGTTATTGGCCCATAGTTTCTAAAGGTAAGGGCCAATAGACCGATCCAGTCTGTCAATCAAAACTGGCGCATGCGTCAATTTTGGCCAATCAGCAGGCCGGGCGCGCAGTGTGGATTTGTCAGACTTATTTCCGGGGTCAAACGATGCATCCGAAGCGATGTGCTTCGAATTATGCCATTTACACTCGCTATATTTATTACATATTGCTGCGATTTGATGTGTACCTTAACAAAACCATTACGGTCAAGACAACAAAAATGGAGGCGGATCAAGAAACGCAATAGGCCTAACGATCAGTTATATGTCTGCACCATCGTTCAGGAAACCTACGCCTGCCTGCTGATGAGAATTTGCACGAATTTCCACACTTTTGCACATGTGCAAAATCATTACCAATTGATGACAACAAATAGCAGTTTAAGACTTTGCAAGTGTTATAAACACGGACAATTCTTGTAACTACAA
This sequence comes from Haliotis rubra, assembly GCF_003918875.1. Classification (NCBI taxonomy): domain Eukaryota; kingdom Metazoa; phylum Mollusca; class Gastropoda; order Lepetellida; family Haliotidae; genus Haliotis; species Haliotis rubra. Next base: position 123,153 of record NW_025765187.1, on the reverse strand, counting down.
AATTGTTTTTGCTTAACGTTTTTAGTCACTACTAGGCATTGAGTTGGTAATGCCATAAAGCTCAAATGAGACAGGCGAGAAAAGCCGTGACACAATGTAAACAAATCTTTATTTCGGTTAGGGTCAACCGAAATAGCAAAACTTGTTACATGAAAGAACAATGTGGCGGATATTGTCCCCTTCGGCTCTTAGATATTCTTCAATTTGTCACACATTTTAGGATGTTTTAAGTTTCATAAGCACAATCTGAAGGCCTACAGTATCTTGTTAACAGAGCAAAATATTCGAGGAGTAATATTTTTTATTCAAACGGAAATATTGTCAGTGTCAGCAGTTGCCTATCATACAATATCCAAGTATCAAAATTAGTTCATATGAGTGCCTATAAAACCATGCTTTAAATATTTCAGATTTTTTATAAAGAGTTGCATGGGACTTTGAACTGAATTACCTTCCTCCATGTTGATTGAATACTGAAAACTATGTGAGAAGAATAGTGACTTTCTGGAGTATTGGACGGAGTGAAATAAAGTGTTTATCTTAATTATGAGTACATTACTGCAGTATTTGAAGTTTTGTTGCCACATAAATTATTCACATATAATGGTACATTTTAGGAGTAATATTACAACTGTAATTTTGATTAATTCACTGGAAATGATAGCAAGGTATGTTTTAAGAATCTTGCTTTTTTTGTAAACGTGGAAGGGTAATAAAATTAATAATAATCTAATCAATAATCAATAATAAATAATTATTTAATTGATTGACATATCAGATTTTTTTAGATTTTAAGGCAGAACTAGGCAAACAAACACCATACATATCATGGCAGGACAATCACTTAGTATTAACTTGGCTCCTGCTTTTACATGTTTTTTTAAAATACTACATTTACTAATAAGATAATTCTGAAAGTGATTGCTAGTATCATAACTCATTAAAGTTATTTCAACATCCAGAAAATTTGAAAAAAGCAAACGCTCGTTTTGATCAAACCCTGGTCAGTCATTTTCCAGTCCTGGAACAGAATAACTTACAAAAATCACAGGTGACTTTTCATGTAACGGAATAAAGATTGAAACATATATTTAACCCATATTTGATGTAATTCTTCTGATAAATCATAACGTTTTTAGGAGGTTACTAATATTTGAAGACTGAGCCAAAGCTAGTGTTTATTAAGATGGTGGATGTGGACAAATTGTTCAAGGTTTGTTGATGATTATTTGCAAAATGAGCTTCATATTAAATTGCACACTGGTTTGTAGGAGGTGAACGCTTCAGGACATTTTCATGTCTGTTTTCCTAAACCTTTGTTATGACTTTTACCAAATTTTGAATCAACTTTACTATAATTTTTATGACACCAGTAAGTATCTCAGAAATGGAAATAGATCAAAATCAGTGTTATGTCCTCTAGGGATGTAATCTCGGATCTAATAAAACAAAGATTATCATTGTTCAATTAAGAAGCAATAATGTCAATATGTAATTGTATTGACAGAAGGCTTTGAACATAAGATATATTCTTTGCACCTTATTTACACTAGTAGTTAGCAGTTAAACATCTCTGATGAAAAAAACAATAGATCTACATTTGTATTTTGTGTACCATTCTATTTCAATGCTAGTTAATTGTTCGGATAACTGTGGATTCTCTGTTCCATTTGCATCACATGTTTCCTATTTCTGGAAGATGGGTCAGCTAGTGTACAGGTGCAGACTGTATCTTGGATCTTCTTTGTGTTCTGGTGCTGTGACATACCTGTACATAAACGCTGGCAGTTCATGAAGTCCAGTATTATGGAAGTTTGTATGTAAATAAGGATTCCACAACAAAGTACATATAGAAAAAATAAATGGAAATGATGATTAAAAAAATGATTTCCTTATATTCAGTGTCATTTTATCATGGTGTACATATTTTGAAGAGAGAAACGTTACTGAGAGTTGCTGCAGATCAGCTGTTGAATATTTGCTTCTGGGTATGTCCAGATACGTCCATGGAAACATATTGTTTACAAGCTCAATTACCTTTTCCATATTTCCAAATTAGATCAAATAGATTATGCTGTGATTGATTTGTTTACATTAATTGTACAGACAAATAAGGGGCATGAAGTAGTAGACGGGAAATATTTTCTGTTTTTATTTACCATTCTCTTAATTCATTAAAAGATAAAACCCCATGTTTTCAGATTATTGAACTAAATTTGAACAGCGCCCGCAGCGCAGTGTTGATAATCTATTTATAGATACCGAAAGATCTGCAACATGAACATGTGGTTGTGTTCCACGAGTTTTAAAAATTATAAACCCAAACAACAAAATTCAGTTATCCTTCCCCTGCTAATATCTGTGGACGGAGGTGAATTGCCAGATAGATTAATTGATTCGAAGAAATTACGCTTCCTACAGTCTCAGCAGCTAGTCGAGGGCAGCTTTTTCATCGGGCATGTAACTCATTTTCACCCGCCAGTTGTAATCTGCCAGCTAAAATATATATAACTATAACTTGCCTCTTTGAATAACATTCACAAACGACGGATACCAAAGTATCACAAGCAGAATTCATCAACAACGTTCGCAATCACGTAACGTTTCGCCGGCGGTGACGCCATTGTGATTTGCTAGTGGTTGTCCCCCCTAACGTCAAAAACGAAGTGGCCGGGGCTTATCGGCCGGGACTGGATCGGTCTATTGGCCCTTCAAAGGAAATCCTGGCTGCAGCACTGTATGTGTTATAGCTAACATGTGTTATAACTGTGTTATAGCTCCTTTGGGTAAAAAATGTGTTATAGATAACATGTGTTATAACTGATATATAGCTGATATTTACCTGTGCCGTATTTATGAAAATTAATTGTGTGGCTCATATATTGCTGAAATTCACCAGACACGTCTCTCGTGTCTCTTCTTGCCAAAGTTTGTGTCACCTTACAAGAAAATGACAGTAAACTTCCTTGGTCCCTATTTTCAAGTATGAAACATTTAGGTATGTGCTTTTGTAATAATCACTCCCATTTTCCATTTCAGGTCTCGGAAAACACACCCAGGGCCAGTAGTGCATCTCAGTGATAACCCAATAGATGCTAGCAAGGTAAGTTGTGTACAACACAGTGTGTGGAATAGCCTGCTAGCCCGTGGCTTGTAAAAATCCAGTTGGGCCAGTAAATCTCCAGTCACTGGCCCAACTGGTCTAGTGAAATTTCATGGGGTAATTTTGTAAATATATCGCTCTCTCCGACTTGTTAAGTTATAATACACTGTTAAATCATGCAAGATTATGGCCTGATAAAAATGTTCATCATATTCGCAGCCATTTAAATTTCAGGCTAGTGAATGATTTTATGGGCTAGTAACTTTAAGGCATGGCTAGCAAAATTTAGAAACTATATCGCACAGTGGAATAACACAATAGTTCCAGTTTGATCAGTAAGTACCCTATGCCTGGCTTCAGAGGCACTGTAACATAGAGAGGAGGTGGTCAAAATGGTTCCTGAGCTAATAATTACGTTTAAGTTATCCTCTCACGTAGACTAACGCTTACTGGTAGTCTCTGAATATATGAAATTTTTATTGTAACAAATAAATCCATTTAAATTGAAAAGGAGCCCCAGGGAGACCAGAGATTCAGAACCTGGGGAAATCTACACTTGCTTCATGTAGGGCTATAGCATTGCAGGGATGGCTAGGCTGTAGGGAAAATAATATGGTTCGGGTACTGTGAGACAGACTACCTCTCATGTAACACCTGGGGCGGTGGGATAACCTAGTGGTTAAAGCGTTTGCTTGTCATGCTGAAGACCAGGGCCTAGATTTTCGAAGCTCTCTTAACGCTAAGATAGTCGTAGGTTAATATTAATGTATGGCACTTACGACTATCTTAGCGCTAAGAGAGCTTCGAAAATCTAGGCCCAGGGTTTTATGCTCTGCATGGGGGCAATGAGTGGAACCCATTTCTTGTGTCCCCAGAGGTGATATTTTGGTGGAATATTGCTAAAAGCAGCTTAAACCCATACTCGTTAGTAGTGTCTTAGCCTTAGGTTTATAGTTCCATTCCCCACATGGGTACAATGTGTGAATGCCATTGCTGGTGTCCCCTGCCACTATATTGCTGGAATATTGCTAAAAGCGGGCGTAAAACTAAACTCACTCACTCATAGGACCCAAATATGTGAATTGATGATCATACCATTAGTCATTTGTTCACATGTCCAGGACGTCCTACTTGTATGATGGTGTAGTTTTGCTTGTGGTATAACATGAGATTTGCGACTGTGTTGATGATGAGAAGATTAGACATGTCGGAGACACATCATGAGTCACAGTCTGGCAGACTGACTCACTCCCAGATCCATCAACAAGTGTGTTACTTTGTAGTTCAGGTATTGATGAACGAAGGTGTCACCGTTGTCTGATAGCCTACTTGCAAGATTTGTGGTGTAAGGTTTACCTGACTGTGTCTTCATTCATGGCCATGTCAAGTATTATTGTGGATAAAGAAATGAAAATTTAGAGGAGTTTTAAAAATAAGTGTCTGACATTGACAATTGGAAGTGGGAGTATTGGTAAGGCTTGTTTTGGGATGTCCAAGGGTCATTGAAACCTGCCCCTACAATGTTTAGATCGAGGCATCCCCACAAGCTTTAACTTTCAATGAGTGAGTGAGTGAGTTTAGTTTTACTCCTCACTCAACAATATTCCAGCTATATGGCGGCGGTCTGTAAATAATCGAGTCTGGACCAGACAATCCAGTGATCAACAGCATGAGCATCGATCTCTGCAATTTGGATACGATGACATGTGTCAACCAAGTCAGCGAGCCTGACCACCCAATCCCGTTAGCCGCCTCTTATGACAAGCATGGGTTGCTGAAGATCAATATCCTAACCCGGATCTTCGCGGTTTTAACTTTCAATGCCAGGGTTATGACAGTTGCCCTTGACCTTCATACACTGAATTTTGAAGTCTGCTGTGGATATGGACATGAGAATTTGAGGAAATATTGTTGATAATGAAATGCAAATTTGAAACAGAACTGTGGTCTAGAGCTTCTGAAAATAACCAGCATTCAGGTTTAGTGGAATCTTATTTAAACCACAGTTAACTCTTTTGGGGTTCCATCTCTAAGGGTTTAAATTTTTACTTATATGATTTTCAATATAGAAATGTACTGGACAAAACAGATTTTGAGATTTGTGGTAAAAGGTTACACATTTATTGGGGGCATGGGTTTCCCAGTTGAGTTTGGGTGCAATGTTTGAAGCCCAGTTCACTCACTCACTCACTCACTCACTCGTTCGATCCCCGCCTGCGTCATACCATAAGACGTTAAAATATGGTACTTGTTGGTCCCTGTCTGGCGCTTGGCATTAATGGGTACAACAAGGACTGGTCGGCTCGGAGTCAGTATAATGTGTCTGAGTTGGGTATTCATGCTTCACTGCGGCATGGTATTACAGTGGGCTAGAACTATAAAACCAGCTTCAGTCTGGGCTAGTACAAGCAGCCGCACATACACATACACAGGCATGCAAGTCGTCATATGAGCGAAATATTCTCAAGCACGACGTTAAACCCAATTTCACCTCATCTCAACTCACTCACTCACTCACTCACTCACTCACTCACTCACTCACTCACTCACTCACTCACTCACTCACTCACTCACTCACTCACTCACTCACTCACTCACTCACTCACTCACTCACTCACTCACTCATCACTCAGACTTCATGACCACAGGCTTTATTCTCACATTAAGCTGTGGTATAAATGGGATACTGTTCAAAGTGGTGTTAAACTCACTCACACATCACTCAAAAGCATTTTGAATACTGCAGATTAATTTCATATCACATCAAGTGAATAAATTTAATTTTCAAGGACTTGCCTGCACTTGAGTGAACTATATATGACAGACAGGCTATCAGTGCAGTGTGTCATATGCTTCTCAAGAAGATTCCACAAGTCTTCAGTCTATTGGATTCCTTTGTCAATAAATGCATTAAGGTTTTTGACATTTTAACAGGTTATGACTTTGAACTAAACATTTTGGTCAAATATGGTATTTTATTGACTGTGGCATTATGGTTTCTTGGTCTAAAAAAATGTTTTATTTAATTTTCGACTTGTCTGACGTCTTTTGCTTGTGAGAATATGATGCCCAGTGGTTATTTCAGCAGAACTCGCCAGCTGGTGGCTGGTGATGCAGTGAAGACGATACTTAGCAAATCCTGAAATTGTGTAATGATGCAGAAGCTATTTTAAAGCTATCTCTACAACATATCTTTTCATCACACCAGACTGAAACTGATGTGAGCTTATGTCATGCTCTCTTTTAGTTGTGTTCCTATTATTTGAAATGATCGAAGATTGGTTGCAGTGACCAAACGACCAAGTAATCGATCACATTTTCTCATAATCGAACACAAACGATTTTGTCACTACGGTTATAGTGTTTGAAAACTTGATGATGGAACATATCTTAGAAGTTGTCAGGGCCTGTAAACTTGTTTAATTCTTAGGAAATTCACTTCACTTACTGAAAAGTCTTGACTAAATATTTCTTGAAGACACAAGGAAGTTTATGTTCATGAGATATTAGTCATCACTTTAAAGCAACATTTACATTGGATGTGAAATTTGCAAATTCAATTTGCAGTTTCTATATAAAACAAAAACAACAGTGAACCACATTATACTTATCTGAAATAACAACCTGAATAGGAAAATAAGAAAAAATGATGCCAAACAATTGTTTTTGGATAAATGCCCTTTGGTAATGAACATATTATCAATTGTGATATTTCAACCAATTCCCAACACTGCTCTTTTTGTCCATTGTGTTGACCATTTTAAACACCTCCATTCATAGCTACTCACTTCTTTCCGTGACCAACAAGAAGACTTGTACCTGTATCGTACGCCATTTTGTCAAGAATCGTGACAAACTAATCAAATCGTGTAGTAAAATGCATTTCGGAAGCATGAAAATGGCGGCACCATTGAACTTTGAAACTTCGCTAAACCATGCAAAGCACAATTCAAACATAAACTTTGAGCTAAAGGATCAGCAACTTTAACCAAAGAAACATCTTTACCAAGGGAATGACTGTTTAGCTGTTTTGTCCACGATATATGGGATATTCTAGCTGTAGCCATGTTTGGAAATTCAGAGTTCTTCCTTGGAAATAGTACTAGACTATTTCCATCTCCATGCCAGTTTGCGCTTAGACAAGGCCCAGTTGAGAACATGGTCACGAGAAGGGTACGAGTCCACATCCAGCTTGCCGGAATGACACAAGTAGTTACGAATGCACCTTCCCATTAGAAAGTATACAACCAATACAGGAGACACATCACATGCTTGTTCCCAGTTATTCCACGAAAATTAGTTCAGGAGGCTTAAGCCAGATTTTCAATATGGCCTCTATGGCAGCCATATTGATAAACCTATGAGTGAGTGAGAGTTTGGTTTTACGCTGATGTCAAAACAGTGTCTCACGTTGCAGATACCTCAACATGAGGTGAGAGGTTACACATGAATACACAATGTCATTTAGAAAGTGATCCTATTAAACATCTCATCTTTGAGTGAGTGAGTTTACTTTTATGCCGCGTTTAGCAATATTCCAGCAATGTCACAGCAGGGGACACCAGAAATGGCCTTCACATATTGTACCCATGTGGGGAATCGAACTATAAACCTAAGGCTAAGACACTACTAAGTCACTTAATCACAGGGTCAAGTTCGATTTCCGAAAGTGTCAGTTTGTTTAATGAAGTTATTTCGTAGATTGAAAGCAATCAGTGTGTATTTGTAGAAGCCTGAACATCACTGCAAATACGAAACTGACATTTGCGACACAATTTCCCCAAAAACATACCGCTGACGATGGTCTACGACAACAAGACCACACAAACTGGCTTTGTATCAAAATCCTTGAGATTATTAATCTGTCAGCATGCTCCCAATGTACACATTATCTGCAGATAAGAACTGTTTATGCTCCAATTTAATCACAGTTATTGTGTCGATGAACATTGAGAAAATGTCACAACATGTTGATGGACTAAACCGTGTCGAGCAATGATGCCATCAATATTGCTGACCTGGAATAAATCTCAAAATAATTCCATGCATCTCCTACTTTTCAATGAACTCTCATATTAGAAGAATATGATATTTCTTTGAAGAGACAAGCTGGAAGAAAAATTAACAAATGGCTGCCACATCAATCTGTTGGAAGGCTTTGATATGTGGTAGTGGATTTACAATGGTAAAACAGCTCTCGGAATAAACACTTCGCAGCAGGAAACTGTCTCTCTATTCAAATCAATAATGCAGAGGTAAGAAATGAGCAGTGCTGTCACTTTGAATTCGGTAAAATTGAGCTGTCTGTCAACCTTTGTTGAAACTGACGACCAGCATCAGTTTGGGGAAAAACGGAAAAGTATTTATCTGGTTTGGGAGCATTGCTTTTAACATCATCCTGAGAAAATGTTATGTTAAGAATTTCATACTTTTTATACTTTGTTTTTAATGGAAATGAATGAAATTGATTTTAATGATTTTGTGCTCTTATATAAAAAAAAATACACGAGAAATATCTATTTGTAAGTTTTCTAATCTTTTGGCCTGGTACTTGAAAGACGCAAATGTTCCAAGAGACGAACCCAAGTGAGATGAATTGGCTCAGAAGGTTCACATGGTTCAAAACTCACATCATGTCATTATATCAGGCAATGATCTTGAACACAACGTTAAACCACATTTCACCTCAAACATCATGTCATTGTATCAGGCTGTCGTAAGAGGCAACTAATAGGATCGGGTGGTCGAGCTAGCTCACTGGGTTGAAACATGTCATCATATCCCAGTTGCATAGATCGATGTTCATGCTGTTGATCCCTGGATTGTATGGTCCAGACTCAATTATTTACAGACAGCTGCCATATAGCTGGAATATTGCTGAGTGAGGTGTAAAACTAAACCCACTCACTCTCATTATATCAGGCAATAATCTTGAACATAACATTACAGCACACTTCACCTCAAACCTCATGCCATGTCATATATGGCAATGACCTTGAACACAACGTTACACCCCATAATTCACTCCAACCTCAACACATGGGTACAATGTGTGAAGCCCATTTCTGATATCCCCCACTGTAATATTGCTGGAATATTGCTAAAAGTGGTGTAAAACCATACTCACTCACTCACTCAAACCTCAAATGTCATGTCACGTCTGTGCAACAGTCTTGAACACGATGTTAAACACCCTTTCATCTCTCAACTCTCAACTCATGTGAGGTTGCAGTATGAGGTTGCATTGCTGTAATCTTGACTGCAACATTAAAACTTCTTTTTACCTCAAACCTCACAGCTCAAGAGTCCATGCAACAATCTTGAATGCAATGATAAACACTGTTTCATCTCTGTGTAACACCTGTTATATTTGGGATTACACTTTCTAAGTGAAGTACAAATTCTGTGACTTTTGTTGGGGTTAGTGCCATCCGGGGTTCAAACCCACATGCCCAGAATCAGGCACCTAGTCGCCTGCACACAAAGTCAGCGATCTAACCACTCGGCCAATGCAGCTTCAACCCAACAAAAGTACTAGAATTTGTTCTTCACTTAGAAAGTGTAATCCCAAATATAATGTGTTACCTTTGACCACTTTCTAAATAGGGGCGATGGGGTAGCCTAGTGGTTAAAGCGTTTGCTTGTCACATTCAGCAATATTCCAACTATATGGTGGCAGTCTGTAAATAATCGGTTCACTTCTTGCTTTCACTCAGGGATGGGGAGGGAGGGGTATCCTAGTGGTTAAAGCGTCGAAGTCCATTTCTGGTGTCCACTGCTGTGATATTGCTGGAATATTGCTAAAAGCGGCATAAAAGTAAACTCACTCACTCAAAGATGAGATGTTTAATAGGATCACTTTCTAAATGACATTGTGTATTCATGTGTAACCTCTCACCTCATGTTGAGGTATCTGCAACGTGAGACAGTGTTTTGACATCAGTGTCAATAGTTAAAGATAATATTCCATTCCCAGCCCTCTTCAAAACTCCATGATAATGCATTAACAACACAACAAAAAGTATCTCCAGTTTCCTTGACAATGATACATCGGCATGTCAGAAGCAAATTCCAACTTTTCTCCTGTAGAACACATGAATACTTGTTTGCATTAATCAGAATATTCCCTCAAACAGGATGAGACCATTACATAGTCTCTGAGCCGGCAAACACATGAAAACCTCCATTTCTGTCACAACACTAAATGTAAAACTCGGAATATCCCTCACATGTCAACGGAAAAAAGCCAGAGTTAGAGACGGTTTACGCAGCTGGAATTCTCCAGGACAGCTTAACAGACCTAAAAATATTCTGACTTGACTTTAGCATACCTTAAAATCAGATTAACCAAGATAAAGCATGCAGGCAATTTTTTGTGGGCCGTTCGGAGGCTTTCTGTCGTACCCCTTCAGGAGATTACAAGTTGAGTATTAGTGGTGGAAATTATTCAAACGACTTAGAAAGGCCTGGGGAACCAAAAAAAGGAGACTTAATTACGTTTGGAGAATGTGTGTGTTTTGTTGGCGGTAATGGGTGCAGGTTTCCTTTGGAATTCAGTTTCGAAAGAGAAAAAGCTGTGTAATAATGTCAGAATTTAAAATTTGATTTTTCTGATTATGACAGCCATTGAGCTGTTTCTTTAATTCTTGCTGCAAACATATTTTTGGCATTTCTACAAGGGAAATAATTTGAATATTCAGTGTAATAATGTAAATGTAATTATTTTAACTTTGTGGTGAGACTTTTACAATTTTATTTTCTCTTATAATGCTTTATTTTTCATTGAAACCACTTGTGTTTATGCCAACATATTGTTAAAATGTACATGGGAAATTTCACTGCATGATCTGAAAGCTGTAATTATAACTTTGCAGGAGTGATGTAATTATATGTAGTTACTGAGCCAATTACTGATCCTTTTAAGAAAGTATGATGCTGTTTTTGATGTGAAGACACTGACGTAGTTATATGGGGATTGCAAGTTGTGAGCACTGCATCCTTCAGACAGGCTGGCTTGCATGCTGTGATTGATCATTGGTTTGAATCCCAGATTTGGCCTTTTTAGAAGTGTTGGTTTGTTGGCACCATACCCATTCAGGGCTCGATTTATGCTTTGTTACCTGCATGGTGCAACCCAGTATCACAAAGTGCAACCTAGTTATTAGTCTAACTTGCACCAGGTGCAACTCAATTTTTAAGTCGGTAAACTCTGAATAAAACATCTAAATAATTCAATAGCAATTTCCAACATTACATATTGCAATAAAAGCAGTACAACTGGAATTTGGCTGGTGCAATTAGGTTTTTATCATAGATTGCACGTTGTGCAAGCTGGTTAACATCTCTTAAATCGAGCCCTGCCTTTGAAATATACCAAGAAAGTTTGCTTGCCAAATAGTGATGACCAGTATTGTAATGATATGATGAGGCACATGATATGATACTTATTCTGATACAGACCAAATAAGTTTGCTTGCCAAGTAGTGATAACCACACGTGTAACGATGCGTTCAGGCCGTGATACGAGACACATTCTGAAACTTTGAAACATACCAGGGACATTTTCTTGCCCAAATAGAGATGATGAGGGGTGTAATGATGTGATGATGCCACAATACGATACATATTCTGATATGGGTGAAATATTCCAAAGAATGCTTGCTTTACTTCAGACTTACCCACTTAAGTGACTTAGTATGATTTTATTGTTTTGAGCAATATTCCTGGGGCCTGTTTCACAAAGTGATCTTAGTGCTATGACTGTCGTAATTCTATGTTAAAGTGTGGGAGCTACAACAGTTGTAGCGCTATGATCGCTTTGTGAAACGCGGCCCGGAAATATCACGGTTGGGGACACCAGAAATGGGCTTCGCACATTGTACTTGATAACCCAAAAGTACCGTATATGACCGTCTATAAGACGACCCCATGGATAAGACGACCCCCAAACTTGACCCTTGAAATCAGTGTAAAAATGGTATGTTTCGTGCATAAGTCGATCCCCCGCGATGGGGTCCTAATCGCGGCAAACACAGACCACAGACAACTGGCAGTTACCAATAATTATAACTTTGGTCCACATTAATCAAAGAATTCACTGTCATATACATTGTGTCTACTCACGGATCGAAACGAAGTGTAGTTGACAGAAAATGCATAATATATTTTGCTTCTCTAAATATCATATTTATTGTAGCAACAAACTGGCTTGCTTATTTTACCCCATTCAACAAGCACGAACTGATTACCGCCTCGTTTTCCATTGACTGCTAGTTTACAGTAACATCGGTAAAAATGTGTGAATTTAAATGGCGTCCGTATTTTACCCCATTCCATGTGCTTACCACGTTCATGAGGATCCGTATAACCTTAGTGTTGATTATATATATTTTACATAAAAACTGTAAATAAAATTACACAATGCTAGAATATATTTCTTTGGGTTAAATAATAGTATTCTGTATTATATTTTACTGACGACTGCGTCAGATTTCATCCCGTTATATTATTGTGCATGTTTGAACTTGTTCGCCGAGAAACGTGTGCAAAAATGCAGCTGATTGCTATTTCCGGCTCAAATACACACGGTAATCTTAATTAATTTATAGAGCAAAAACTGTTTGACGAAAGCGTAACCCATGGATAAGACGACCCCCTTCTACAGACTGCTTTTTTTGGTCCTCAAAATTCGGCTTATAGACGGTCATATACAGTACATCACTGTTAGTTATTATCTAGGCTGTCTCACAGGCCCTGAACCACATAATTGTCCCTACTGCCTAGCCTTCCCGGTAATGCTAAAGCCCTAAATGGGACTCCTTTTTAATTTAAATGGGTTTATTTATTACAGTCAAAATTATATATTCAGAGACTAGTTGTGGTGTTCCGATTAATTGAAATAATCGAAGATTGGTCGCAGTGACCAAGCGACCAAGCAATCGATCACATTTTCTCATAATTGAACATAAACGATTTTGGAACTACTGTTTTAGTCTTTGAAATACTTGACAATGGAACATATCGTTGAAGTTGTCAGGGCCTGAAAACGTGTTTAATTCTTAGAAAACTCACTTCACTAACTGAAAAGCCATGACTGAATATTTCTTGAAGACTCCGGGAAGTTTATGTTCATGATATATTAGTCATCACTTTAAAGTAGCAAGTTGCATCATGTTATACATATCTGCAATAACAACCTGGATAGGAAAATCTGAAAAATGATGCTAACCAATTTTTTTCGATGATTGTTCGTTGGTAATGAATCAATCATCAATTGTGAGATTTCAACCAATTCCCAACACTAGAGACTAGGTGTTCGTCTAGTTATAACCCAGTGTAGGTTTTTTTCAACTTGCCAACATGTCTTACCGATTTTTATTATGAATGCAGGCTTCTCTATGTATGAACTCTATTGCACTGAATAATGCACAAGTGTGCAACATGTCGCTTATGGTATTTGAGACATGTGTCAATGTGGTAAGGTTGTGACAGGCATGACCCATGTGGGGCAGCGTGAACACAATAAGCTACCTGAATCAGCCAAGAGGTAGAAATGTTTTCATATTGGCATAAACGGTAAAAACGAACACATCGACTCGACCCACGAGAGTAAAACTTGGATGAGTCTTAACGTACGCTGTCAATACCCAATGAAAGATATGACATGTTTGTCGATACCCGATGATATCATATATACAGATGTGGACATGTGTGAATATCGCTGACACAGCAGTCCTGGGTTGGCTAGTTATAATTGCCTGCATAAGGTGTCAAAGTTTTCTGGGGGCTGATATATATTGTGATATCGATTATTGTGATATCGATTATGTGTTACATGAACATTTGTCAGTGTACCAGATGCTAGTGTAGGTATGTTAATAAGTATATCAAGATTATAGTGCACTATGTATAAATACTAGGGCTGTGTATGGCAAATAAATTGTATTGCAATAGATTGCGATTCAGGTACCCATATTGCAATATATTGGGAACTGAAGCGTTTGACAGTGAGTGACACTAATTGTGAAAGACAATCCTATTTTCTACATTCCAAGTCCCTAAACATATATGTTCTGGTTCTGATAACAGCAATCTCAAAATTGGTGGCATAGTGATGGATTCTGTTTTCTTTTTTATACAATTTATGGCAAAACAGTATGCCATTTTGTTATTAATAATGAAGGAAAACATTTGTTGTGAATGAAAGTCTGTGTAGATTTTAATTTAAACCATAAAGATAATCACAAAAACTTCATATATGTTCTTTACCCAATATAATGGTTCTCAGAAAAAATATTTCAACGCGTATCATTTAAAAAGTGTATTGCGATATACCCGTATTCTGGTAATACCGTGTAGTCCTAACTACTACTTAACTGGTTATCTTGGAAATATCTGTTGTGATGCAGAAACAAGAGCTGTTTCAAAGAATTCAGATTTTAAAAATTGGTGCCAAATATCTTTTGTCGCTTACAGTAAGACATATACTATGCATAGTTTCACACTTTGCTAAGGATGAAACCATTGATTCAACAAAAACTATGATGTGGGGTCTAATTTGGTTTAAATATCTAAGCTTATTGAAAGCATGGATCCTAGGTTTCAGTATGTCACTGCATCTTGTGGATCCCATACCTGCTATTCACAGGTGTTGTGTACTGTCAATGACTTGTTCCACCATTTGCAAAATGGTTGATTGGTGCCATAAAACCATTTTTATGGTTACTCATGTAGCAAAGTGTGAGTAGTATAGATAAACTATTCTCTTTTTAGTGTTATGGTCTGTTTCCAGTGAAAATGTACCGATGAATTTCACTTTATACAAAAAAGTAAATCAAATAAAGTGAAACGAAGATTGCCAATGCTCATAACTTTATGTTGCTGATTGAACATTAAAATTTCAGAATTTTGTTCAACTTAGGATAAAAGTTGTTTAACAAACAATCATAGTTTCATTTCCCTATTATTGGTATATATTACAAGGGGGTATGCACATTAAATGAAACCCCGAGAACAAGAAGGGTTGGTTTCTACCGTAGTCTAAGTTAACGCTCATTAGTACCGCACATGCATTTGTTTCACTATTCCAACTACTGCGCGTACCCCTTGTAATACAAACCAATAATAGCGACTTGAAACTATGAACGTTTGTTAAACAACTTTTATCCTAAGTTGAATAAAATTATGAGATTTAAAAGTTCAATCGGCAACATATATTATGAGTATTCGCAATCATAATTTCACTTTATTTGATTTACTTTTTTGCTTAAAGTGAAATTCATCGGTACATTTTCACTGGCAACACACTATAGTTTGATTAACCAGTTGTAATAACTGTACTAATACAGAGCTTAGAAGTTGGTTCAAAATGTCTTTTGACTCTCTTTACTATAAGACAAGGACAAACTGACATGATAATAGTGTTATTTTGATTAAGTTGTTTGCAACATTACACAAGGAAGCCTTACGGAATTTTTTAAATGTACATTCACATTAATAGTTAATTTTGGTAAATAATGAAATGAAAAATAATTCAGTGAATGAAATAACTTTCCAGATGGAATAGTAGCTCTTCATAATTTCTATAACACAGTGTACTAAGGTGGATCCCATTGAACCTCTCTCGTCTTTGAGTGAGTGAGTGAGTGTGGTTTTACGCCGCTTTTAGCAATATTCCAGCAATATCATGGTGGGGACACCAGAAATGGGCTTCATACATTGTACCAATGTGGGGAATCGAACCTGGGTCTTCAGCGTGATGATCTCATCTTTGTGCTGGAATTCATTTTCTGTTGCTTCCCTTAGTCAGCCTGTATCCTGTAATTATGGGTTCAAATTCTAGATTCATCCTGATTGTGTTCATTGGTGTGTCAGCTTCATGTATAGTTAAACAGACATAATCCTGAATTATCTGCTTTTGTATGTTTCAGCTTGCATCTGTAACTTGATAGAATTAGGTTATCAGTAATTAAAAAGTGAAGAAATCTTACTTTCCTTTAAAATGATTATTTTGATACCTTTGACGATTCAATGGTATTTTCATATGAGATATTTCAGAAGCAAGATGAAAGTCTAGGATCACTTGTCGAAAAAGTCCATTTCTGGGCCGTGATATTGCTGGAATATTTCTAAAAACGCCGTAAAACTTAACTCACTCACTCGTTGAAAAGGTTTCTTGCCATGAATTTCCTGGCTGGCAACCGTTTCAAACTGTTTCAATAGATCTGTCTAGAAACAATTTGTCAGTAAAATCTTTTCCCAAGAAAAAGTGTTCACACTGATTCAAAATATTCTCTGAATGTGTTTTCATTCACAATATTACACAACTGTTCCCCAAATGCACAAAAACATTACAACTGGTGAAGCTGTCCACAGTCCCAAGGAAAAATACCACTGGAGGCTTTTTTGCACAGCAAAAAATTCTATTTGACAAAAACCTTGAGATCCCTGCCATCAATTTTAACAAGGAAGCCTTACAACTGACTCATCAACAAGAGTGTGACTTAAATGTGCAGATTTTGTCTGGCTAGAAGACATTACATGTTGTTAAGGTCTACAAGCCATTTCACTGACTGTCCGAGTGTACAAGTGCATTGATTTCTACTTTCTCACTGTCTTTTCGCAGCTTTTAATAGGTTTTGAATCTGGAACCATTGTGCTCTGGGATCTTAAGAACAAGATTGCTGAAACCAGATACAGTTCCCCGGAGGTGAGACTCAAGCTTGTGTAGCAAACAAACAGCTGCCAGGGAGATTCTGATGTACATTTATGAAAAAAGTAGTTCCAGTTCCAATAAAAGTGGACATTTCTTTTCTTAGTTAAATTATTTTTCTGAATGTTGCACCAGTCATGTTTATTGAAATGTTTTGAAGTGAAATCGAATTTTGTACGTAAAGAGAGGAATTGTTGTTTTTGAAAGTTTATGTGATGTTGTTGGCATGAGATGGTAATATATTTGGTTGAACAATATACCTGTCTCAGGTAACTTGATTGGCCCATTGTTTTACTTGCTTATCTAAAGACCTATTCAAGTTTCTCCTTAAACCCCACCTCTTCTGCTCAGCATTCGAGTAGACTTTCAGAATTGTGTGTATATGTGTGCATCGCTTTGATTTGGGTTTAACTTTGACATAGCACCAGTGGGCACATGTTGGTGGATACTAGGAGCTTAAGAAATCAACTAATATTAATTAGTATTATTACTTGCAACCAACATGTTTTATCATAGCTTGATCAGCTATCAAAAACCCCATATTTAAAACTTTGAAAATAGATCTTATATTCTTCATTTCTTATTGTAACTGTTTTGACCTTCAAATTTAAGAATAAATACAACTGACTTTTGTGCTTAACAAGTTGATAAATACATTAAGAAAAGAACCCTGCCAATAAGCACTGGTGGGTCCATGTTACCTGACAGAAAGATATGTTTTCGGTGCAACCATCTCTGTGTTTGAGGCTGTTAAAGTACATACATAATTGATATTGCAATTATTGTTGGGAACAGCTGTTAATATGCTGATATTTCAAAAACCCATTAATGATTAGTCATCTTCCATCTTAAATGCTTTTGTGTTTGAAATTTGTGTAAACTCTTGATCCAAATGATCAATTGCTTTGTTGCAAAGTCAAAGTTTTGTGGATGAAATGTCTCTTTGGTATGAAACATGTGCTCAAGTTCGTCACAAACACTTTGGCCATAGGTCATTCAAATTTGCAGCACCAACCCTATGGAACAGTCTTCCTACTCCCATAAAAAATGCTTCATCCTTAGAAGCATTCAAATCGGACTCAAAACCTTCCTCTTCAAAAAAGTCTGCAACCTATAACTGCGAAATATTCTCATGGTCATTTTGACGAATCGTCATATCTTCCTCTTGAACTCTAGTGACTCTTTTTATATGTAGCGCTTTGAGCATGCTCTGGATGGACTATGGCGCATGGGAAATATCCATTTATTATTATTATTATTATCAAATAATTCATGAACTTTACATGAGTGGATGCTTTGTAGAATGGATGAGTAGAGGAGAGAGTTCTTGTATATACATACTAGATGGTGCTGGATCTCTCTGTTTCTGAAGTCTACCTGTCTGGTTTGGGTTTGTTGTAGAATGGATGAGTAGAGGAGAGAGTTCTTGAATATACATACTAGATGGTGCTGGATCTCTCTGTTTCTGAAGTCTACGTGTCTGGTTTGGGTTTGTTGTAGAATGGATGAGTAGAGGAGAGAGTTCTTGAATATACATACTAGATGGTGCTGGATCTCTCTGTTTCTGAAGTCTACGTGTCTGGTTTGGGTTTGTTGTAGAATGGATGAGTAGAGGAGAGAGTTCTTGAATATACATACTAGATGGTGCTGATCTCTGTTTCTGAAAGTCTACCTGTCTGGTTTGGGTTTGTTGTAGAATGGATGAGTAGAGAGAGAGTTCTTGAATATACATACTAGATGGTGCTGGATCTCTCTGTTTCTGAAGTCTACCTGTCTGGTTCGGGTTTGTTGTAAAATGGATGAGTAGAGGAGAGAGTTCTTGAATATACATACTAGATGGTGCTGGATCTCTCTGTTTCTGAAGTCTACCTGTCTGGTTCGGGTTTGTTGTAGAATGGATGAGTAGAGGAGAGAGTTCTTGAATATACATACTAGATGGTGCTGGATCTTTCTGTTTCTGAAGTCTACCTGTCTGGTTCGGGTTTGTTGTAGAATGGATGAGTAGAGGAGAGAGTTCTTGAATATACATACTAGATGGTGCTGGATCTGTCTGTTTCTGAAGTCTACCTGTCTGGTTCGGGTTTGTTGTAGGCTCTCCGTTCCATTGCCTGGCACCACGAAGGGAAACAGTTCATGTGCAGTCACTCTGACGGCAGCCTGACGACATGGGGGCTCAAGCCGACGCCCAAACCCATGAACAGCATGTTCCCCCATGGTAAGCTCACACATAATGGCATCTCGGAGACAAGACAATATTAGCCAAATCCTGTGTGATATGAACGCCCAAACCCATGAACACTGTGTTCCCCCGTTGTAAGGTCACACGTTATGGCCCTTGGGAGACAAAATATATATTAGCCAAATCCTGTTTGATATTGAACGCCCAAACCCATGAACACTGTGTTCCCCCATTGTAAGCTCACACATCATGGCCCCTGGGAGACAAGACAATCAGAGCCAAATCCTGTTGTTTAACATGACCTTTGTGTAGTACTCCAGTCTCTTTCTGCCAAGAAGATAAATATGTCTTTATCCTGCATTAAAGAACTAACTAACTAACTAACTAAATTTGCCCAACAAAATACCATGACATTTTGAAAAACGTTATGTCTGTTACATTTGTCATTAAGGGGATTTAATGTAGACTGATAGGCAAGGAGTTAAAATAAGTCTGAGTGGGGATTCCATGTTGAACTGTGACATTTGTTCTTTCCAAGTTTGAAATTTTCGCTTTTTCTACAGTTGTCTCTTTCAATGTTTAATCATATTCTTGTTCCAGATTTGTTTTATTGGTAATTCCATTGGGTAAATTTTAAAAGATAATTGTATTAACCGCTTCTGATGGCTTTTATGAAACAATGTGAAGAACAAAATCCTTTAGTTTATTTATGATGGGTAAGCAGTTTAGTCAATGTGTATATTATTTTTAGATTTGCAGCAAATGCTACTTTGCATATTCAGTTATTTCATGGACTACAAACACACATTGGTACTCAAAGGACATACCGTTGTCATAAGGTCATAATTAAGTATTAAAGTTTAGTAGAAAATAGTACCAATACTCCTTGTTTTCAGCAAGAACAAGAACAAAAATAATCATATTAATAATAATTACAATAAAATCCTTTCATAATGCTCCAGATTCCATTCTCTTATGTTTATGTCACAAACAAAAGAAGGAATGGAACAACATACTGTTCACATCATTCTCTGATCCATTAGGAGCATACATCCACCACTGACATGCTACAAGGTGAACATTACTATCTCATACTACCAGGTACCCATTCACTGCAGGGTGAATTCTACATCATTCTCTGATCCATTGGGAGTATACATCCACCAATGACATGCTACAAGGTGAACATTACTATCTCATACTACCAGGAACCCACTGACTGCAGGGTGAATTCTACATCATTCTTTGATCCATTAGGAGTATACATCCACCACTGACATGCTACAAGGTGAATAGTCACATTACTATCTCATACTACCAGGTACCCATTCACTGCAGGGTGAATTCTGCATCATTCTCTGATCCATTAGGAGCATACATCCACCACTGATATGCTACAAGTTGAACATTACTATCTCATACTACCAGGTACCCATTGACTGCAGGGTGAACTCTACATCATTCTCGGATCCATTGGGAGTATACATCCACCACTGACATGCTACAAGGTGAACATTACTATCTCATACTACCAGGTACCCATTGACTGCAGGGTGAACTCTACATCATTCTCTGATCCATTGGGAGTATACATCCACCACTGACATGCTACAAGGTGAACATTACTATCTCATACCACCTGGTACCCATTCACTGCAGGGTGAACTCTACATCATTCTTTGATCCATTGGGAGTATAAATCCACCACTGACATGCTACAAGGTGAACAGTCACATAACTATCTCATACTACCAGGTACCCATTGACTGCAGGGTGAACTCAACATTATTCTCGGATCCATTGGGAGTATACATCCACCACTGACATGCTACAAGGTGAACATTACTATCTCATACCACCTGGTACCCATTCACTGCAGGGTGAACTCTACATCATTCTTTGATCCATTGGGAGTATAAATCCACCACTGACATGCTACAAGGTGAACAGTCACATAACTATCTCATACTACCAGGTACCCATTGACTGCAGGGTGAACTCAACATTATTCTCGGATCCATTGGGAGTATACATCCACCACTGACATGCTACAAGGTGAACATTACTATCTCATACCACCTGGTACCGATTCACTGCAGGGTGAACTCTACATCATTCTTTGATCCTTAGGGAGTATAAATCCACCACTGACATGCTACAAGGTGAACAGTCACATAACTATCTCATACTACCAGGTACCCATTGACTGCAGGGTGAATTCTACACCATCCTCTGATCCATTGGGAGTATTCATCCACCACTGACATGCTACAAGGTGAACATTACTATCTCATACTACCAGGTACCCATTGACTGCAGGGTGAATTCTACACCATTCTCTGATCCATTGGGAGTATACATCCACCACTGACATGCTACAAGGTGAACATTACTATCTCATACTACCAGGTACCCATTCACTGCAGGGTGAATTCTACATCATTCTCTGATCCATTGGGAGTATTCATCCACCACTGACATGCTACAAGGTGAACATTACTATCTCATACTACCAGGTACCCATTGACTGCAGGGTGAACTCTACATCATTCTCTGATCCATTGGGAGTATAAATCCACCACTGACATGCTACAAGGTGAACAGTCACATTACTATTTCATACTACCAGGTACCCATTGACTGCAGGGTGAATTCTACACCATTCTCTGATCCATTGGGAGTATACATCCACCACTAACATGCTACAAGGTGAACATTACTATCTCATACTACCAGATACCCATTCACTGCAAGGTGAATTCTACATCATTCTCTGATCCATTGGGAGTATTCATCCACCACTGACATGCTACAAGGTGAACAGTCACATTACTATCTCATACTATCAGGTACCCATTGACTGCAGGGTGGAGTTACATCCACCACTAACATGCTACAAGGTGAACAGTCACATTACTATCTCATCCAACCGGGTACCCATTCACTGCAGGGTGAACAATGGCATCTTTCAAACGAAGTCGCCTGCTTAAGGAGACACTAGATGTTACGTAGAGAGAACACAGCAGACGTAATTTACCCAGATTCCCATTGCTTCAGTGTGGGGTAGGACCTTGACCTTGACCTTAGGGGGTCAAGCTGAACCTAAGTATGTTTCAATGATGCCTTTTGTTTCAGCCAAAATTGGCAAAGATGGCAAACCAGACCCGTGCAAACCTATAACCAAGGTCGACTGGAAATCAATCCGAAATGGGTAAGCTGGTTGTCAGTCTCTGGTTATTGCTTTCACAGACTTAATAGAGTTCTTCATATTAGCTGGCATGGTTTCAGAATGTCAGTCCATTCAGGATAGCTTGAGGAGGAAAGGAATTATGTTATAGTTTATGAAAAGAAAATGCTGCTGTTGATGTTCTGTGAAATAACAGAGAATTTAATGCAGGTCTTGGTGATGAAATAATTTGGTAAAAGTGCCTAACTTGTATTTCAGAGACACTTTTATTTTTTGGGTAAATATCAGACATTTACATGGATTTTGAAGATATTTGTGTAAAACATAGAGTATTTAATTCAGTTCTAGGTGATGAAATAATTTGATAGAAGTGAACAACTTGTATTTTGGAGATAATTGTTTTGGTAACTATTCGAAATTTACATGGATTTTGAAGATATTTGTGTTTGCTTGTCAAGCTACATTTCTATCTCATCATGTAATGTAACAAAGTTGATATTCAGTATTGGTGTCAACTCCGTCTTATCACAGAGTGAGTTAAAAGCGATAGGTGCCTGGACAAAAACATGGTATAAGTATTTCATATTGATTGTCTTGATGGCCCTCCTGAGAAAACCATAGATCGTTTTGTTTTGTTTGTTTATTGTTAAACGCCACACTCAGCAATATTCCAGCCATATGGCGGCGGTCTGACTTCTTGCTTTCACTCAGGGATGGGGAGGATGGGGTAGCCTAGGGGTTAAAGTGTTCTCTCATCACGCCGAAGATCCAGGTTTGATTCCCCACATCGATACAATGTATGAAGCCCATTTCTGGTGTCACCCGCCGGGATATTGCTGGAATATTGCTAAAATGGTGTAAAACTTAATTCACTCACTCACTCTCTCAGGGACTTTTTAAACAATTGGTTCACAGACAAAGAGTCTTAGAAGTGCTTGTAAAACCTGAGTATTCCACTTGTACAGGGGAAATAACTGCCCTGATTTTGTGTTTCAGTGAGCCACTCGTGATCTTCTCAGGTGGAATGTCATATGACCGAGCTGGCCGGACTCCAAGTATTACAGTGATGAATGGAAGGAGCACCACTGTGTTAGAGATGGAACACAATGTGGTGGACTTTGTGGTGCTTTGTGAGACTCCATGGTCAAATGGTGAGGGCCACAGTCTTTACATTATGGAAACCGGGCTGAATAGGTCCCCAGTGTTCCTTACCTTTCCCCAGAAGGGAATTCTTGTAAAGAATATGTCCCAAGCACTCCTTACCTTTCCCCAGAAGGGAATTCTTGTAAGGAATATGTCCCTAGTGCTCCTTGCTTTTCTTCTGAAGGGATGAAGGGAATTAATTTGAAGAATAGGTCTCCAGTGTTCCTTACTTTTCCCCAGATGGGAAATATTGTAAAAATTAGGTCCCTATCACTCCTTACATTTCTCCCGAAGGGAATTCTTGTGAAAGTTATGTCCCTGTTACTCCTTGCTTGTCTCCTGAAGGGATGAAGGGACTTCCTTTGAACAATAGGTCGCTAATATTCCTTGCTTGTCTCCTGAAGGGAATTCTTGTGTTGAATAGATCCCTAGTACTTCTTGCTTGTCTCTAGAAGGGGATGTCTTGAGAAAATAGGTCCCTAGTACTCTTGCTTGTCTCTAGAAGGGGATGTCTTGAGAAAATAGGTCCCTAGTACTCTTTGCTTGTCTCCTAAAGGGATGTCTTGTGAAAAATGGGTCCCCTATACTTTGTAAGGGTCAACAAGTTGTGATTGGATGGTTACACGTTGTGACCTCTTTCGAATCCTGTGGTATGGCTGGATCATTGCACATGGTAGCAGCCACTATTTATCAAGGGATTGTTATTGACAGATTGCTGTGATATAAGCTCGAATATGCTTACTGAGGATTATACATTATCCACTTCCTTACTTCTATGAATTTCAGAGCTGCAGGGTAGCCTAGTTGTTGAAGCGTTCGCTCATCACTCCAAAGTCCCAGGTTCGATTCCCCACATGGGTACAATGTGTGAAACCCATTTCTTGTGTTATCTGCCATGGTATTGCTGGAATAATGCTAAAAGTGGCATAAAACCAAACTCACTCCCTCAATCCATGAATTTCATCTAGAATTTATCTAAAAAAATAATTAAACCAGCGCAATACCAGGAATCAGTGCAGTGACTGTCAAGCTAATGGTTATTACTTGAAATTGACTACTATTTGTGGCCTTTATGTATAAATGTATATGTTTGTTTCAGATTTCCAAGACCCCTATGCTATTGTCGTGCTGCTGCAAAATGATCTTGTTGTTGTGGATCTTACGTCACCTGGGTAAGACAGAATAATTTACATAATTTATCTCAAGGATAATGCCATTAGGCAGTCTGAAAGTCTTAACTGGTTATCATGATGTGATAAAAATGCAAATGACGTTGAATGGAACTGCTGGAACAATTGAATATATCCATGCAAACCCTAATACACGAGAAGTTTTAATGTAGCGTCTCCAACAGTTTCATCAAAAGTTTCGAAAATGTGACTGTTATGTAAACAAATATGGCTGAAGTCACAAAATTAACTAACTCCCTCATATATCGAACAGCAACACATACATGTACATGAAATGTGACATTAACCATGTTTTACCACATCAGAATGTACTCCAGTCCGGATCTGTTTCTTGGGGCTTGTTGATGGATGTCGGCTTGTTTAGGATAAGGAGTTTTAGAGTGTCACTCCTTCGTCAGAAGGATGAAGGATTAAGCAAACTAACCGAAAAAAGTAACTGTGCATAACTTAAAATTGCATAAAATAAAAGCTTTTGAAAAGTAATGAAATAACACTAAATAAACATGTAACAAAGCACTTTGCATAACATTTAATGTCATGTATCGCGCGTGGCGCATGCACTTTGGGCACAATGAACTTACTCCCTTTTTGCATGTTTTTGACCCTTGAAGTTCACACACATGATATTGAAAATTATTCTCTAGCCTCTGAATGTTGTGGAAAACATGTTAATTCCAACCTAAATTGTGCGTACGTCATGTCACGAAAATCAGCATCTATGCTGGAGACGGGTATGCTGGGTATGGTGGGTATGCTGGAGACTGGTATGCTGGGTATGCTGGAGACTGCAATGGCCAAAAATTCCAACCTAAATTGTGTGTACGTCATGTCACGAAAGTCAGCATCTATGCTAGAGACGGGTATGGTTGGTATGGTGGAGACGGGTATGCTGGGTATGGTGGGTGTGCTGGAGACGGGTATGCTGGGTATGCTGGAGACTGCAATGGCCAAAAATTGCCAGACATTTTGGTTGTTATCATTGCATTAAAAAAATGGCATAACATCAAATAATGCACAGTTACTTTATTCCAGTAGTATATATTCTCGTAAATGTTGAGTTTGGGCTAGTATTTGTTTCAAATGGCACTACTCTAATCTATGACAGTTTTGTTACACCGATTCCAGATTGTTTACAGCTAGAGATGTACAGTCTGCAGTGTTAAATTAGTCAATGTTTGATACAGGAAAGACAACATAGAAATCGCTTGCAATAGTGCAGTGGTATGGCGTCTGCCTATCATGCTGAAGGCCCGGGTTCGATCCCCGGTGGAGGCACCTAGGTTCGGGTCCTGAGATAGGCACATATGCGTAGTATCCTTGGACAAGATACTTAGATCCACATTGTCTCACTTCATCCAGCTGTAAAATGGGTATCCGTGAGGATGTTCTGGCAATGTGAGTGATCAGTTCATTGCACCTAACAGGCAGCATGACTGTGTGATCCCCAGGGTGTTGAAAAAGTATTGGATAGTATGATAGTTTTTCCTATGCCCGGGGATAGTAATGAAGGTATTACTATTATTATTACATGTCCGGGTGTTGAAGTTACACTGTACTGTGTTGCAGATACCCATGTTTTGAGAACCCATACCCAATGGACCTGCATGAGTCTCCAGTGACGGCCTGTCAGTATTACGCTGACTGCCCCCCAGACCTCATACCTGCGTTCTACTCTGTCGGCTCAAAACAGAAGAAAACTGGCTTCACAGAAAAGGTGGGCAGAAAACTGGTGGTCTGGCTGGGTTTTAAATCAGAATGCATGCATTGAATTTTTGTTTAAATATTGGATCTACCTGAAATCTGTATCATGTCTGTTCCTGTCACTGACTGTCTGTGTGTCTGGGCAGTGGTGGACCTGCCATATCTGTCACCGTATTATGGTGATGGTGAAGGCCCAGATATCTGTGTCGTGTCTGTGCGTATGGACAGAGATGGACTTCTCAGACATCTGTGTCGTGTCTGTGCGTATGGACAGAGATGGACTTCTCAGACATCTGTGTCGTGTCTGTACGTATGGACAGAGATGGAATTCTCAGACATCTGTGTCGTGTCTGTGCGTATGGACAGAGATGGAATTCTCACACATCTGTGTCGTGTCTGTGCGTATGGACAGAGATGGAATTCGCAGACATCTGTGTCGTGTCTGTGCGTTTTTGACAGAGATGGAATTCTCAGACATCTGTGTCGTGTCTGTGCGTATGGACAGAGATGGAATTCTCAGACATCTGTGTTGTGTCTGAGTGAATGGGTGTGGTGTCTGTGTGAATGGACAAAGATAGAATTCCCAAACATCTGTGTTGTGTCTGTGTGTATGGAGTCTTTGAACGACACTTAGAAGTGATAAACATGAAGGCAAGTATTTATGGATGTCAAGTTCTTTATTTGAGGAACCCCATAGGTTCCTCAAATATAGAAGTTGACATCCATGAATTCTTGCAATTTGTGTATGGGTGTCATGTCTGTATATGGACAGAGATATACCTCCCAGACATCTGTGTTATGTCTGAGTGTCTGAGGTCTGGTGATGACAGAGAGGCAGCTCCCAGATGTCTGTATTGTGTCTGAGGTCTGGTGACAGGGGTATGTAGCTCCCAGATGTCTGTATTGTGTCTGAGGTCTGGTGACAGGGGTATATAGCTCCCAGATGTCTGTATTGTGTCTGAGGTCTGGTGACAGGGGTATGTAGCTCCCAGATGACTGTATTGTGTCTGAGGTCTGGTGGCAGGGGTATATAGCTCCTAGATGTCTGTATTGTGTCTGAGGTCTGGTGACAGAGATGCAGCTCCCAGATGTCTGTATTGTGTCTGAGGTCTGGTGACAGGGGTATATAGCTCCCAGATGTCTGTATTGTGTCTGAGGTCTGGTGACAGGGGTATATAGCTCCTAGATGTCTGTATTGTGTCTGAGGTCTGGTGATGACAGAGATGCAGCTCCCAGATGTCTGTATTGTGTCTGAGGTCTGGTGACAGGGGTATATAGCTCCCAGATGTCTGAATTGTGTCTGAGGTCTGGTGATGACAGAGATGCAGCTCCCAGATGTCTGTATTGTGTCTGAGGTCTGGTGACAGGGGTATATAGCTCCCAGATGTCTGTATTGTGTCTGAGGTCTGGTGGCAGGGGTATATAGCTCCCAGATGTCTGTATTGTGTCTGAGGTCTGGTGACAGGGGTATATAGCTCCCAGATGTCTGTATTGTGTCTGAGGTCTGGTGGCAGGGGTATATAGCTCCCAGATGTCTGTATTGTGTCTGAGGTCTGGTGACAGGGGTATATAGCTCCCAGATGTCTATGTTATGTCTGAGGTCTGGTGGCAGGGGTATATAGCTCCCAGATGTCTATGTTATGTCTGAGGTCTGGTGACAGGGGTATATAGCTCCCAGACACCTGTATCGTGTCTGAGGCCTGGTGGTGACAGTGTCTGTAATGGTGATGTTTCAGCAGGGCTGGCCAGTACAGGGAGGAGAGTGGCCTACACTGGCTTGCAGTTATCCAGAAATCATCATCACAGGGTGAGTGTTGTTGCTGACACAGTTGTTAAACGAAAACAATTTTCAAGACTTAGTAAGGAATGGAAAGTATGCATCTAAATTCAAATAGGCCCCATTCCATAAAGCAATCTTAGAGCTTGGGCGACAATATCTCCCATTCTTTAACATAGACTTACGGCAATCCCAGCGCTATGATCCCTTTGTGGAACAAGGCCCTGGTAGCGTCTCCATGATGCTGATTTCAATGGTTGGATAGAAGATTTTGATTGTTAGATAGTCGATTGTTATCTTTGGATAGCTAGGTATTTGAATGTCTATTAGTACGTAAATCACTGAAAGTTTGTGAAAATCAAGAAATCTAATGCTCCAGCTTAATCTCTTATACCACACAGCTCTGTTAACTGCCAGTCAGTCCATTAAACAAGTCAATTTTGACATGAATGTCGACTTTAAAAGGATAACAATGTAATTTAAAATTAGTTTCTCTGGTCGTGCTAGGCACAGACTTTTTCTGTGAATTACTCTGCAGTGTGTTAGCTTATGGTGAAAAACATCTACTTTTTATGTGAATTACTCTGGAGTGTACTATCTTATGGCACCTGTGTATCTGGGTTTGATTCCAAACATGGCAACCTTCCATTCTTCCTTGAATAGTTCTAAGAAGTTACCATGTAAAACCCAACACTTCCAACTAAAGAGAATGAGTCAACAAATGATTCTGATGAAAATATTTAATAAAACCTGATCACTGGACCTTTAGCTTGGGCAATATACTGATAAAGATACTGCTTGCAGTTCCTTTTTTCCATAGTTATCCAAACCTCCGTGGTGTAATGGTTAGAGCGGAAGGTCGCGGGTTCGATCCCCGGCCGCGTCATACCAAAATACGTTAAAATATAGTACTTGTTGGTCCCTGCCTGGCTCTCGTCATTGATGGGTACATCAAGGACTGGTCGGCTCAGAGTCAGTATAATGTGTCTGAGTGGGGTATTCATGCTTCACTGCGGCATGGTATCTCAGTGGGCTAGCACTATAAAACCAGCTTAAGTCTGGGCTAGTACAAGCAGCCGCACATACACATACACACACATGCATGTCGTCATATGAGCGAAATATTCTCAAGCTCGACGTTAAACCCAATTTCACCTCAGCTCATAGTTATCCATAACCCCAAGACACAATATAGTGTTGAGCCACGCAGCCAAGAAACGGCCAACAAAGGTGGTAATTGTTTCTGATGGATACACGTGGGAATTGCTTAAGCTTTTTAAAGTGTGTTGTAATGAATATTTAGTAATTAATTTTTAATGAAGTATTTTCTTTAAACCATAACTTCCAGGGCCTTTAGGAGGACGTCATCCTTTGGGATGTGGGTGTTGGTGTATAATCGAGGTGAAACCTGTATGTGTCAAGAGAAACAGCTGTGTCTTGATTCTTTTTTAAAATAATCGCTTCTTTGGAAAATCAATTCTGGATGTTGATTTGATGATTGAGGAGTGTACATAAAACATTGAGATGGCTTTCGTGGATGAAATGAATTTTCACTTTCATAAAAGTAGCTTGACTAATGAAACCTCAGTTTTGTTTTAGAAACAAATTATGATTGATAATGATTGTGTTAAATTATGATTGATAATGATTGTGTTAAATTGGAAGATGTTTTTGCCACCCAAAAGACCAATTGATAACACTAATTTTGGAATAATATTTTAATAATAATAATAATTTTGGAATAAGATTGACCTAATTTTCAGTTTTACCTGATGATGAGGCCAGAACAAGCCCCGAAACGTTGTACTCAAGAATAAAAAAGAAGATGTAACCCATAAATATCTGTGTTCATCAAATAGCATCTTCTAAAATGCCAATCCAGCATCTAAGATTGACCTAGTTAATTGTGACTAGGATCAATGTTCATGATTTTAACCACTGTTTTTATAAACCAATTTTTATTCTTAATGATCTTTTTAAATGGAAAGCAGGAAAAAGGTCATGTCGTATTTGGTCCACCAAAAGACTAAAGGTATAACACTAATTTGTAAATAAGATTGACCTAGTTATTGGACAGCACTGTTCAGTGTTCATGCTATCAACCAGTGGTTTGAATATATGGAGATTGGTTTCATATTGGAGGGGGAAGGTGGCTTAGCCTAGTGGTTAAAGCATCCGCTCATCACGCCGAAGACCAAGGTTCGATTCCCCACATGGATACAATGATATTGCTGGAATATTGCTAAAAGCGGCGTAAAACTCAACTCACCTTTCATATGGCTGGAATATTTGTTGCAGCGATGTAAAATAGCAAGCACCTGCTCAGTGATTGCTGTCACGGTTATTATTGTGTTTTTGTATGCTGCAGACATGCTGATGGATCTCTCAAGTTCTGGGATGCTTCTGCTGGTGAGTCAAACAGCAGTCTGCCAAAATGGAAACAATTATCATAAAACATCTTGCAAGTTATCAGGCAAATTGCAGGCCACTGTAATTTCCTTATGCTCTCATTATTACCGCCGTAAGCTGAAATGCCAGAGTTTTCTGTCAGCCTAAACCAATTTCAATCACTCACTCACTCATCTTTTTTGAAGACCCTGTTTTTGACTGAATATTTCCAGTACATCACAGTATGTGTATGAGCTGAAACCTGCTAGACAAATGAGTCTGTATTTCAGGCAGTGTGCAAAATAGCCACTTGCCTGCTAGTCCGTGGCTAGTAGAAATCCAGTCGGACCAGTCAATTGGCCCGACTGGCTAGTGAATTTTCATGGGGTCACTTTGTAAATATGTCACTCTCTCTGACTTGTTAAGTTAAATCTTGCAAGATTATGGCCTGATAAAAATGATCATCATATTAGCAGCTTAATGATGAAACCCGTGTCTACATTCATATTTCGGACTAGTGAATTATTTTGTGGGCTAGTAACTTTCAGGCATAGCTAGCTTACTGGCCAGCAAAATTTTGAAACTATTTCGCACACAGATTTCAGGATTGAAATGCATCTGGAAATTGGTTAGAATTGGTCATGTGGAGGTGGCTCAATGGATCGGGTAAAGAGCCTTATGTTGATGAATGTAATTGCCTTTGCATAGATCAGTGTTCATGATATCAACCCCTGGAATGTCTGGTGCAGACATCATTATTTATAGACTACCATCATAGCTGGAATATTGCTGTGAGAGGCAACAAGGAAAGAAACAAACAGACATTGTATGGAATGCATTCAAGCTAATTGTATAATTCATTTTCTCCATTTCAGTGACATTGCAAGTGTTGTACAAGCTAAAAACTGCCAAAATCTTCGAAAAACCAAAAAAGACGCCGGAAAGTCAAGACGATGACCCTTTTGCAATCCAGATGATCTACATGTGTAGCGAGAGTCGTCTGCTGTGTGTGGCAGGGGCAAGTCATTGCATGCTCTTCAAGTTCAGCAAACAAGAGGCAAACCTTGATATCCCTGTAAGTTCTCACAACAAGTGTTCCCAGCCCAATGATTTGTCAGAATAGCTTCACAGTGTTCTGTGGTGTCTCCAGCCTTGATAGGGTGCAGTGGGGTAGCCCTAGTGGTTAAAGCATTCGCTCGTCATGCCAAAGACCCATTTTCGATTCCCCACATGGGTACAATGTGTGAAGCCCATTTCTGGAGTTGATCGCCACGATATTGCTTGACTTGCTTTAATCAAATTGTACAGAAATTGTGTCGAAAGAGTCCTCAGTATGTTTAATTAAATTAGATGTTATAAATAATTTTTATCTGGGAATGATGTTTCCCTCTGTATTAGGAGAAGGGAAGGGAGGGGAAGCAGGGGTGGAAATAACCCATTGCCCGACGTCCTAGTCCAGTGTTTTTTTCTGTCGGGCAAGCTAATTCATACTGTACCGGCATCCAGTTGACTTTCCAATGTTAATTATGTTGTTTATTAAAAAAATCAACAAGAAAACAGCCTGTATAGTAGAAAAATTATCAGGGCAAGTGAATTCACATGTGCCACTGTACCGGAGTACACTAGCAATTTTAAAGTTATTTCCACCCCTGGGAAGACTGCGACAAGACACCCAGTTGTATTAAGGTCAAGGGGAATCCACTACTGGTGATATGGCTGCTCGGTTCATACAAAGAACTTCATAATGGGGATGGACAGGCACTTCTTATTATTCAAACTTGACTCAAACACTGCAGATGATATTGAATAGGGTCATGATGCAATGTAGTAAACCTAATTTGCAGACCAAGTTGGGACTTTCTTGACACCATTGTCCATAACTGGCTTGGAAATTTCCTGAAACAGGTGTTGATGAATTGACTGATGGAAGTTGCTTGTTCTGTGACTTTGTTCATTGTGAGTTGCCTGAGCTTATATTGAGGACACAGGTGGTGCTCAAACGCTGCAGTCAGGTGGTTAGCCTAGTGGTTAAAGTGTTCGCTTGTTATGCTGAAGCATAGGGTGTGATTTCCAATGTGGGTGCTATGTGTGAGCCCATTTCTGATGTGCCATGCCATTGGCAAGCCCGAAACCTGTGAATGTGGGTTTGATTCCTTTATCATGTTTCATGGTTTGTCGAGGGGTGGTGGGGTAGCCTAGTGGTTAAAGCGTTCACTGAAGACCGGGTTCGTCATGCTGAAGACCGGGTTCGATTCCTCACATGGGTACAATGTTCTGACGTTAAACCCATTTCTGGTGTGACGCCCATTTCTGGTGTTCCCCACCGTGATATTGCTGGAATATTGCTAAAAGAGGCGAAAAACTAAACTCACTCACTCACTCATGGTTTGTCAGCACCAACCAGGGTTTTGTGGGTTTTATATTGTTGGCTCCTCAAGCTGAAGACCAGGGTTCTATTCTCCATGTGGGTGTACTTCGTGAAGCCCATTTCTGGTGTCCCACCCAACTGGCTTGCCAGAAACCCTCAGAATGTGGGTTTGATTCCCTGGCTATGTTTTATGGTTTGTCTGCTCCAACCTGGGTTTCATTTAGTGGTAGACATGTCAGACCCCCATCACTTCTAGTCTCCCTCCACACAAGCTGACATGCAGTAGTATGATAGATATCATGTTCAAAGATGTGTAAAGTCCAATTCACTCACTCACGGCTTATTGTTTTTCAGTTTTTAGAGACGTCTATTGTATATGAAATCTATGATGACCTTGATTCTCCTGAGTATGACTACCCCAAGCCGAGTTTGGGCCTGGTGACACAGACCAGTGGTAGCATGGGCTCCTACTCCAGTAATACCTCCGACAGTGCCAAGGTGGGTGCTTGGGATGACCAGGGATTCTGTGGAAGTTCATATCTGCTGACTTTTCAACCATTATGATTTTGTCAGCACTGATATAAAAACAATATGAAATGTTAAATATTTGAAACTGTTTACATACATTTAAGTGAAATTTGTTATCATTGTTTTCATTGTTCTTGACCTCGTAGTCATTGTCACATATATGAACTACAAAATAATCTGAAAGATTTTCTAGCCCCAAAGAGATGTCATGTAGACATCATAGAAAAAATGGTCCTGATATAAGACCTTACTGCAACGGTAGATGAGAGAGAAGGTCGCGAATAGCTGCAAAATTGTTGATGCAACATTAAGCAATACTCACTCACACACTACATAAGAGACACTGAGTCGGGTTAGTGGTTAGTGCCAAATTGTATCCCTACCTGCACATGGTATAGCTTAATTCTCACTGATGGTTAACCCGTGAAGGTCCGGGTTAGAATATTGATCTTCAGTAACCCATGCTTGTCAGAAGAAGCGACTAAAGGGATCGGGTGGTCAGGCTCGCTGACTTGGTTGATACATCATAACATGTCATCGGTTCCCAATTGGGCAGATCGATGCTCATGCTGTTGATCACTGGATTGTCTGGTACAAACTCGATTATTTGTCCAACCGCCGTCATATAGCTGGAATATTGCTGAGTGCGGCATAAATGTAAACTCACTCACTGATGGTTATATTTTTTAAGGAAATCATTAAATGTTGTTTCACTTTTACATGCATCCATGATTACTTGTAATCCTATACAACACTGCATAGATGAAAATGTACTTAGGAGTGAGATATTGCGTACATTTCAATTTCTTTGTAATACTTTGCCCATGGACTAGTAATACGACAATTGCGAACTAGTAATATCTCATTTATGGACAAATTTTACCTCTGTGAAGGACTAGTACTGTGCTAGCCGTAGGCTAGTAATACTACAATCATTGACTAGTTGAACCTCACAGACTAGTAATACTTTAAAGTAATGCATGAAACGTGGACTAGTAAAAACAGATAAAATTCAAGACATTTCACAAGAATTTAGAGACTTCCTCCGTGTATTGCATGAAGTCCTATGTTCCAGACTAGTAATACCTCAAAGTAATGCCTGAAACATGGACTAGTTATAGCAGATAAACTTCCAGACATGCTGCTAGATGCAGAGACTTCCTCCGTGTATTGCATGAAGTCCTATGTTCCAGCAGTCCGACCACACGACATCTGTGAAGGTGAAGACCGGCAGTAGGAAATGGAGCGCAGGCTACCAGCCTGACCTGGTCTGTGTGCTGACGTGGGTGGATGGCGAACCTCCGGGCAACATCACCAGCATCCTCGTCAACTCCACATACGGCTTGTAAGTTCCCAGTACTCACAACCAGGCCAACTCCCTGGGGCTCTGTTCAGTGACTGTCAGGACCTAATTGTGTATTGCCTGGAGACAGTTGGTCCACACTTGGGCAATCGCACGTTACCCTCCAGCACTGTGCTAACACCTCAAGATGGGCATGGGCTGCAAAAAACATGCCTCCTTTTGTTCCCTGAAGGCATGTTCCAGATGCTGAGTGTACCGGCCCCGAGGACACATGCACAGATAGCAAAATGCCTAACATCACCCTCCCCGATCTTGCATATGCCACTTGTATACACAGACAAATTTAACTGTTAATTTAATTTTTAAATTTATTGATAACTGAAATTGATACTTATTATCATATTATTTTTTTATTATTATTATTGGATATTTTTTATAGCGCACATATCCAAGCACTAGTGCATGCTCAAGGCGCTGGTATTTTTTTCCCTCGACCATTGGATGTCAATCTCAACGACACATCTTGCTATCAATCTCAGCTCCCAGGGGATCATACAACTCTTGCTGCCACAAGGTGCACCGAGTTATTGCAGCTTTCCTATCCTTACGAGGTACCCATTCACAGCTGGGTGGACTGGGACACATAGTCACAGTACTTTGTCCAAGTTTACTGCACGTTGCTGTACCAGCAACTAGGTGTTTGCACATATTCATGTGGCCACCATCAGGTCATATACCAACGGATTCCAGGGTTCTTTTAAGTGTACAGGGTTGTGTACTGTACACTAGGGGTTGTGACACAACTGAAAGAATCTGACAAAAGAACATACTGTAATACTATAAATTGTATAAAAAGGGGAAAATAGAATCCATGACTATGCAACATAATTTTGAGATTGCTGTTATCAGAACCATAACATATGTCTAGGGACTTACAATGTAGAAAATAGGATCGACACGCACAATTAGTGTCAGACAATGTCAAACACTTAAGTTCCCAATATATCGCAATACGTGTATCGCAATACGGGTACCTGAATCGCAATATATTGCAATGCAAGTTCTTTGCCGATACACAGCCCTAGTTACTAGTTACCTTTTGTGTTGAGTATACATAAGATGTTATAGATAAGATACATATTATGCTGGTGAACCCGTTGAGAAAATCACAATGGAATAACTCCACTTTGAATATCTCAGTTCAAATTCTTATTTGATGCATAGTTGATTTCTTTACATGGAACTCAATTTTTCTAAGTATAGGTCCGTCTCCTATTCTCGCGGGTTTCCTATTCTCGCGGTAAATACGTTTTCTGCCGAAATCGCCGATGCGTGACACTTAGCGGTTGTTTACATCACCGACTGGTAACTAGGAAGTGGACCAAGTCGGTGAATAATCAAAATCTTGCTGTGTCACGAATATTGGGGAGTTTATACCAACTTGGACATATCATTACTTTTTCCCGCCCTTTCCGGCAGGATGACTCTTACATACACTCAATAACGTTAATTCCTCGTAATACAGCGAGAA
Source organism: Haliotis rubra (assembly GCF_003918875.1). Classification (NCBI taxonomy): domain Eukaryota; kingdom Metazoa; phylum Mollusca; class Gastropoda; order Lepetellida; family Haliotidae; genus Haliotis; species Haliotis rubra. The sequence continues at coordinate 87,044 of NW_025765187.1, read as the reverse complement.
TAGGAGAAGCCTCATTTCGTCAATGGCGGATGGCATTGTTTATCACGGGCTCACGAGTGGTAATTCACCTGATGGATCTGGCAGCTGATAGATGTAGATGATAGAGGAGAGGACCCTTCATTTAAAAACAACAAGCATTCATACGATAAGAATTGTTTATGTTATTTTTTCAGCCGATATCCGTAAGTACCGCGAGAATAGGAAACGCCTTCCTACTGTTGACAAGAAGGAATTCTATACTTGACTAGTCCAGGATGTAGAAAGAATAGAAAGGCCAATTCACTCACTCATGCTTTTTTCTTCAGGATGGCCTTTGGGAATGAGTCTGGTCTGGCCATCATCGACTTTATGCAGAGAACCTGTCTCCTGAACCTGGGCACCCCTGATCTCTATGGTGAGTCCTCCACGGAGGAAGGTCAAGGTCATTGTCTGGGACCTGTTTTTGGGTAGTTGTTGGGAGTAGTGGCAAAATAATGTACTGACAGTATTTATCATTACCAAATTATTCTGCATGAGATATTGCATGGTATGATGACAAGTCTTTACCTTGATATTGATCTGACATTGATCTTAAGAGTGACCTTGATATCTAACCCATTGATCTGATGTTTGACCTTGATCTGAAGTCTTGACCTTGATCTGGCATCTGACCTTTGTCTCAAGTCTGACCTGTATATTCAGTCTGATCTTGTTATCCGATTTAACCTTGATAGCAAATACGTCCTTGACCATGAAACAAAAGTCTGGCATTTTGAAACATTCAAAATCCCCATTATAAAAAGTTTTAAGTCAAGTAAGTCGTCGAAAGCCAGATATTCTTGGAAACATAAACAAAAGAAGCCTAAATGCAAAAATAGGAATGATATTTTTGGTGCTACTTATTTTATATATCTATGATATTAAGAATGTACAATAGTGTTATTGATTTTCATAGTTTATGTCATTTACAGAAAAAGGAATGTTATATCATGGAACTATACAACACAATTCTGTTGTGATGAAATCCAAGCAATGAATGCTCCATTGTTATGGAAATGTCAGTGTCACTGTGTATAATTTATGGATATTCTATAACAATATTGTACTATCAAGGTTAAGATTTGTCATCGTATTCATATTTTCAAATGTTAATCACATCCTTTCATCTTACAGTTTAGGCCAGACCAATTTTATTTCTTGTTTTACGGATTTTTGTCCTCAGAAAACCTAAAGGCAGGAGGGAAAAAATAAAAAAAATAAAATCACCAGTCAAAGTAATATTCCTTCTAAATACTCAAAGTATTTTACTTTTGACACTTCATGAAGTGTACATAGGCGGATCCAGAGGGGGGGTGCAGGGGTGCGCACCCCCCCTTTTGTCCTGAAAGTTTATTAAATGACCATTGAAACTCGGGTGAAAATGAAGTGTGCACCCTCCCTTTTCTCAATAGTGTGCACCCCCCTTTCTCAAAAAGCTGTATCCGCCCCTGGTGTATATGGGGCAAAAACATCTAAAAACATTTTTCTTGTAAGTTTACATTTTTGGCCAATGAAAACATCAGGATTTTATTTTTTGAGCGGGGAAAATTAATTTTTGTTTTTTCTTATTCTTGAAAAAATATGACAGGCGGATCCGTAAAACAAGAAATAAAATTGGTCTGGCCTTATGATATTTCTGAATATCAGTTTTACTGTCAACTAACGCACCATCAAAGCTAACATGTCTCTACATTCTCTTTTGTATTGTTTCTGTTGTAAAGATGATCGAAGCTCATGCCCTGTGATCCTATCTAAAACCCCTAGAGAGACCTACTCACTTAACCCTTCCTACTTGTAGATGTCTTGGTAGGCCGCTGACCCATTGTGGGGTTTGTGGACAACAGGTGCATTCTTATGCCATGTTGTGGGTTCGAATCTGGTTTGTCTGTACCAGCCCTCTTTTTCAATTTGACACAGATAAGTTTTGGTTTTCCTGACAGACGTTATTCTGCTGCGATACGACTGAAATACTGTTCAAGGCAGCTGTAATCCTAGTTCATTCAGTCTCGTGTTCAACATTGTGTTTAGTGAACATCTGACTTGAACTTAAGGGGCGGTGGGGTAGCCTAGTGGTTAAAGCGTTTGCTCGTCACGCCGAAGACCAGGGTTCGATTCCCCACATTGGTACAATGTGTGACGCCCATTTCTGGTGTCCCCCTGCCATGATATTGCTAAAAGGGGCGTAGAACTACACTCACTCTCTCACTGACTTGAACATACATGGTCAAATTGAACATGCTTTTACTAAAACAAATGTGTGCTAAATCATTTAGTGTTTGGTAGCCAAGAATCATTGGGCTCTGTTTGTGATAAACTTAACATGTAACCAATGTACTGACCGACGAGGACTGTCGACTGGAACCATTGACTCAGCCATTAGAATTATTGGGAGGAATATATTTGGGTTGGGCTACACTTTTTGTTGACTGGAACCATTGAGTCGGCCATTGGAATTATTGGGAGGAATAAATTTTGGTTGGACTGGGATCTACACTTTTTGTAGACTGGAACCATTGACTCGGCCATTACAATTATTGGGAGGAATATATTTGGGTTGGACTGGGATCTACACTTTTTGTAGACTAAAACCATACTCGCTCACTTCGTCTACCCATGCGTCTGAGACCTTCTTTACATTGGGCTTTCCACCCCACATGGGTACAATGTGTGAAACCCATTTCTGGTGTCCCCTGCCGTGATATTGCTGGAATATTGCTAAAAGCGGCGTAAAACCAAACCCACTCACTCACTTAAATGATTGTTATAGCATCAGTGAAATTAGATGGCAATTCTGTATATAGCTGTAATGTTGAAGATTCGGTTGATGCTGAATCGTTTCCATGTTTCCTCCCCAGGTCGTATGCCTAGAACTAATCGCTTGCTTGACCCTTCTGTATGTATGTCCAGTCTGGTGTCCATCTGTCTATCCAACTGTCTGTCAGTACCTCCCTTCCGCCTCTACCCCTCTCACAAGCCAGTTCCCTACTTTCACACACTCCAAGGTTAGGGATATTTCATCACCTCATCTTGACAGCTCTTTATCATAATCAGTATCAATATTGGCATTTTTTTCGGCAGATGCCCTGTTATCTCGAAGTTGGTTTTGGGTGACCCATGTTCTGATGTTATTTTTGTGGGCAATATCTTAATATTTCTGAAGAAAAGACTCACAACAGCTTCACAAAGCAATCACTGTACGAAGATTGTCTTAACCCCTATACTTAGTGGCCTAGTGGTTAAAGCGTTTGCTCGTCACACCAAAGACCCGGGTTCGATTCCCCACGTGGGTATAATGTGTGAAGCCCATTTCTGATATCCCCTGCCATGCCCAATGTTCTAATAACTTTTTGTGTGCAATATTTGAATATTTCTGAAGAAAGAATACAGTTTGTGGGTTTTTGGTAGGGCAACCCAAAGCAGATTCATCTTTTGTGTTTCATAAACTGATCACTGTACTAGGACTGTTTTAACTCCTATACTTTAACATACAGCAGTCACAGCATTGGGATCTCGTTGTGAAACTGGCCTTTGGCTTGGAATTGTGAATTTGTTAGCTGCAATGTCTAATCTTGCTGGGTGTGTGTTGGTGCGGGAATGGTCAAGTGGTCAAGTGGTTAAAGCATTTGCTCGTCATGCTGAAGCCCCGGGTTCGATTCCCTTCATGGGCACAATGTGTGTAGCCCATTTCTGGTGTCCCCCACCGTGATATTGCTGGAATATTGCTAAACGCGGCGTAAAACAATACTCACTCCATCCAAGGATGATGAGATTGATGATTGTGGTTTCAAACACGGTTATTTTATTTATAGGCTGCTGTGATTTGGCTCTGATATTGCTGACTTGGTGTAAAGAATTCCATCGTTCATTGTCATGCTAAAGATCTCTCCAAACTTCGAGATAATGGGAGCACACTGTCTTTATATTCTCAGCATGTGTTTTTTTATATTTTTGTCTTTGTTTACTTTCATAAATTGTTATTGATTAGAGATATTTTCATGTAGATGTACTGTTACACTTTGAAAACGCATACTAGATTTTTGTTTTGATATTTGCAAAGTGGCCTTAAAAAACAAATTAAGTTGTTCTTGGAATGTAAGCATTGGTCATGGAATCAAATCATGAGATAATCAAACCAACAATATCATTGTACAGGTTCAAATCTCCTTTGTAGTAGTTGGAGATGAACTTTAGCCCAAAACATCCTGATTTTGATTTAAATTTAATCATGCATTTTCATTGTGTGCATTGCAAGAGACCAAACAATATGACTCAATATTATTTGATAATGACAATTGTAATTTATCATTGACTGCAGAGATGCATATGTGAAGATAAACTCTACGTGTGGTGTATTTCAGATTTTATTAGACATTATTAGTGAGATATTACCAAATGCCATGATAGTGTTTAACATTATAGTTGACAGAAGTAGCTAGTCGTAATGAACTCGGGACTGACAACATAGAGCTGACGATGATGGGATGTTTTCTCCAGGTTCTATGGACCCCTACCAGAGGGCGCCACGATCTCCACGAGGAAAGAAACCACAGAATGCTGAAGGTGTTGGTCAGAATTCCGAGGAATCAAAATCACCAACTACAGATCAGGTGTGTCATCCAAAAGTACCAACCTGGAAAAATATTCAAATTTAAATTTTGAATTTTTTACGTCAATATTAACACTTTTTTGATTAACATTACCAAAGCAGCTTGCTTAGATACTGCAGAACTAACAGGCTTTGGTAGCACATATAGAACAATTGGCTTGATCCTTTAAAATATAAGAAGCATTACAGTAAAAATAATGTTATTTTAAGAATATGATTCTGAATTACATCTCCAGAACATTAAGTCTCCATCAAGATGATGCATTTTGAATTTTGTCTGAAATTATTATTTTTGGTTAATGATACCTGACTTTTGATATATGTATTTATCATGATAATTCCATGTGTTGAAATATTGTATATTTAATGAAATAATTTAGTGATGTTGCTATTAATGACAGTATTTGAATTCTTAGTTTGCCAGACTTTGGTTATTTTCTATGCTGAGTTTCTATTGTTGGATCTATTGGTAGTCATTTCATGCTTTTGCACTCACTGACTATGTTGTGATTCTTAGTGTAAAGCTGATTTAATTTGTTAGTTTTAGTTATCATCTTTCTATGCCATGACAGGCAGCTGGTAGCTTATTTCTATTTTGGAGGCAGAGCCAACTGCTTCTTCAGCCTTGTGCTGTTTGAACTGTTTCATATGAAAACTTTGAAATTATTATCTCAAATATCATTTCTGGGAGCTTAAATTTGACTCTTTAGATATTTTGAAAACTCAATAAACACTTTGTTAAAATTTCAGCTGAATATATATCCCAAAACAAATTTTGGGTTCAAATTAGCATGTTTGGGAAAAAAAATGATGATGTTGAAAATGGGAAATGAAGATAATTTTGATTTTAGAGAATGTTTTGATTCCTACATAATATGTTATAGTTATATGTTGTTCCTAGACGTTTGTGTTTTAACACTTTTGATTTAACAGTTGGAATACTTGATGGTGAATTCTCTTCAGTGTTACACTTTGTGACGTAAACAGTTGTTACCAGCACATAGGTGGAATCGGCAGAGCTTTGGTTATTGTTTCTTTTTGCATGAACATCGTTTTCCTTGGTCTTTTGTTTAATTTTATTGTGTTTTCGTTGTGATGTTAATTTCAGTCCTCGCCTCCCTCGATGTTTGTAACCTCCCCAGTACCAGCACCGAGATCAAAGAAAAAAGATGATTCTAAGGGTGGGGCCAACGCCCCTCCCCCACGACCCCCTCCACCCAAACATCGAGCAACTTCAGGCGACCTTAAGGTCATCACGGAGTGTTCAATCGACTCAAATGTGTTTTCGTTACAAAATGAGCCATTTTCTCCGTATGAAATTGTTGTTGGTCCAGGCGACCCACTGTTTAACAGTTGTTCGAATTCCGATAAAGCAGGGGCAACTCTTGCCCCATTCAGACCAAAGGCACACAGTCAGTCTGGCAGGAGGGAGCTGAGGCAGGAAACAGCTCAAAATGCTGTCAGTGACACCTCGGCTTCTGAAGGTATGGATGATGGCGACATCACACCACCGATTCATGACCCTGATTCCAGTGACCTTGACCCACCACTGCAAAGTCAAAAACCATCGATCAAGAAGTGTATGTCAGACACAACGAAAATCCGAGATGATCAAGTATTACTGAAAACCCGCAAACTGGTTCGAAGGTCGTCCTCTGACCCTGACCTTAGTGCTTTGCCTAGCAACCAAGGACATAAGAAGTCATTCATCAAAAGGATTCGGAATTCCTACAAAGGAAGGGGGACGAAGGAAAAGGATTCAAGTAGCAGTCATAACAAATCTGACAGTGACAGTCCTCGAGAAAACGTTTGCCAGGAGGTCACTTCAGGCCACGAGAACCAGGTCACAATGTGTGTGGTAGGAGATGAGACTTCGAGTTTGGGTGTGGAACAGTTGTCACTAGCAGAGGGGAAGGAATGTGATTCTGTGGATGCCAGTGGGAAGGGTTTCTTGCGGAAAATGAGTACAAAAATTCGTTCAATTGGTGCCAAACCTCGCGGCAGTGAAGCTGATTGTGATGACGATGGTTTTCATGTGGAACGGGATAGGACGAGAGGATGGAGGGACCAGGCGAGAGCTGATGTCATAGACTTGCGGGAAAACGGGAAAAAGCCCCTTTCCCGACGAATAAGCTTAGTAGACCTTTTCCAAGGCAAAAAATTAGGTAACTCTGTGACTGGTTTTTTTTTTAGCCATTTTTGTCATGTTTTTCGCCTTTTGTTCTTTTTGAGAATTTTTATTCACTAGAAGTTTTCTGGAGGAGATTGATAACTGCACTGTTTTGATCTGATGATTTTGTCGTCTCATCACATTGTCTGCTAACCTTGACGTGATTTCTCCCTCTCCTGCCTTTTCAGGGTATGACCACTATTGTTAGCTTCGTAACTGCACTGAAGCGCTCATGGCCAGTGATAAGTGGCTTCCACTCTTTCTTGCTTTGGCTTCTTACAACACTGCACCAGTTTTACGGTGGTCAAGGATGTGCTTGAAATCTGTGAAGACTGTTTAGGTCTATGGCAACTTTCGGACACCATTACAAGAACTTTATCGCCAGGAACCTGGTTTGTGTAAATAAGGAGGCTAATGTAATTTTATTCTTAAGTTTTGATTATAACAAATAAATGAGCATTAGAATAATTGTCTGAAGAAATTCAAAACCAAAATTTGACTATTTTTTTAAATAAACTTCACTTTTGGTTCAGAAGCCCAACCTGATATTGTGCTTTAAGAAACTAATAAACAATTATATATAAACTAAAAATTTGGAAATTGTTGGACAAGATTACTTGCACTGACAGAATATGTTACATTTCAAGCAAATCATTGACCACATAGATTTAACAATGTTCTTTTTTGGCCTTATTTTTTTCGTTTTGCGATAGCATGTGTTTGTTGTGATTGCATGAAGGTTTTCTTCAATTTTCTTTTAAATGGTTTGTCATATTTGGCAAAAACAACCACATTCTGGTTTTGCCATGTTGATGAACTAAGTTGTTTTGTTTCTAGTTTTTACAGTCTTCTAGGTTCTTTTTATTCCAAATGGGAGCAAAAGCCACCAAGAATAACTAGTGTCTGGTTTTTAATTAATTTGTAGATTAATGGTGTTTGTATGAGTCCTACAAGCTTAAAGCAAAAGAAACAACATCCTGAGTTGAAACGGACCAAGTCACAAGGTACCACTAGGGCCAAAATACAGAAGGCTCAGAGCTTCGCGTCTATGGAGGAACACGCAAATGGAGGAGGTGCTAAATGATAACTGACTCTTTCAGTCTCTGCAAAAGTTCCCAAGATGAATGTCTTAACTTTGCTAGACATTTTTCTACTTCTTCTTTTGAACATTTATTTTTTATAGACTAGTGGGAAAAAAAAGTTTTTTTTTCTCATCAAAATCTTGACGTAGAAGTTAAAACAACATAAATTCATATTTTTTGTGTTCTGCTCTATATGTGCATGGCATTAATTTGGGGATTTTGAGAGTTTCATGACTGAATTTTATCGAATGTCTCGAACTTTTGGATATGAATTACATATTCTGAATACTGTGAATATTCTGTTCCATGGAAGGGTTTGGTTGCCGCACTCAGCAATATTCCAGCTATATGGCGGCGGTCTGTAAATAATCGAGTCTGGGCCAGACAACCTAGTGATCAACATCATGAGCATCGATCCACGCAGTTGGGATACAATGTCCATGGAAGGGAACTATTATTGAACATAAGATGAAAGTTTGAGTGATACCATTTGGAATACACTCTTTTCTTTGCATCATGAATTGTTTTGTTAATTTTCTGAATTTTTTTTCATGATTCTTTAATATTATTATGAAAAAAATTGTGTTGTAGTTGTTTGGCATTTTCCATTTATTTAACACAACACTTTTTTTTTCACTCTAAGAATGCTATGTAACAGTGAGTTTTATCTGCATTTTGAAGGCTTGTTGATCTTTGTTACCAAGGCATTTTTGATTGAATATTTGCACTTTCAATAACCACTTCAATATATGTTTCGAAATATGCACATTTTAGTCTTGATATTTCCGGTTGTGTTTTCTTCATCTTGGGACTTTGCTAACACTGAAGATAAGTTTGAACATGCTGTTGTCCGGTTGGTGTTTGAGCACAAGAACTTCAATTATCAAATACATGGAGTCTTCCCTCAGAGTTTACCCTACTGTGTTGCTAAATGACCTGGCCACTAAAACCTGGTTTATTCCACTAAATCAGTAGACTGATTATATGTTTAGATTAGAACTGTTTAGTTTGCATGCATGTCTGTGAAGGGTGAATGTTTAACCTGTGTAGAACCGATCACCTGTTGACTGATCTCACGAATAATTTGTTTTTGAAGACATATGTACCATTTTCGAACCTCAACACCTAGAAAAGCTCATTTTTCATTTTGATATAAGTGGTTGAAATTAAACTTAACCTAATGAAGAATTTAATGGGAAATTCAATGTTTTTGTGTTACACCATTTTTTGCATGTATGTGATGAAACAAATTGCTGTTACAGCCATGGGCCAAGTTTGACACATGATATTATATTTTGACAGATTTTTCAAATTTTGAAAATTTGATGATACCAGTAAAAGGTCCAAGTTATTGTCTAAAATATAGAACTGAAAAAATGAGTCTTTTTTTCATATGAAAAGTTTGGAAAGGATAATAAATCGAATTAATCAACTTCGTTTAGTCATCCCTGAACAAGGTTCATACAGACATGAAAAGGCCTTGAATTTTCTGGATGAAAAGACAAATACTTTTTAATTCAATAATTTAATGACATGACCACTGAAGACTAAATTTGTTTCATGTTCTGGTTGTGAAAATAATTGTTAGAAAATTTATGATGCTTATGGCAGTGTAGGAAAGATAGCCCGTCCCAACGTCCGAGACGGGTGAATTTTGTGGAGGACGGGTTAAAAAAATATCTAGTCCGTCCTCATGTCGGGTCAATTTTAGCAAACCAATGACATATATATAATGATTATAACCTTTTTGAATATTTACTGCCGAAGGTGTTTTATTTATATTTGGAGGACAGGCTAGATTTTGGCAGGACTGGTAAAAAATTTGACCTGCCAGTCCTGTGGACAGGCTAGATTTTCTACATCTTTCCTACACTGCTTATGGTATGTTTTAGTTTTTTTGACAGTGATAGGACTAACATGTCGTTTGCAGGTTTAAAAATAGTTACCGGTACTGACAAAATCCTTGAAAAAACCTTAACTATTAGTATTCCTACCTGTATGAACCTTGTTGAAAATTTATAAGAATTTAGGATATTCAATACCATTGGTTTTTACTCAGAAAGTTAGAGGCAGGTCAGGTATGGGCTAGACGTGTCCGAGCTAACATTTAGTGGGTGACGACTTCATCTGTGTCTCAGATAGTTTGATATCTCATATACAGGTGACACAATTGTACATGGTGCTTGAGTAGACTAGAATTAGTTTGGTGTGGACTGCCTCTTTTCAAGCAATGGAAATTTATAAAATCAAATTTTAAATTAAAAAAAATAAAATAAATATACAAGTAATGTATAAAGAGATGTTTGAAAATAAAACAAGAAATTTGTATTTTTGATTTTTTCGTTGCTTGAAATGGTAGTTAACATTCTTTGAATTTGTTCCTGAATGTTTGTAACATGTCTGTTGTTTGAGAATAATTGTGAGAAACAAACTTTAACAAATATTGCAAATATTTTCAGCATTTTACCATTTCTTAATTGCCAGTCAAATTTATGTGTGTGATCGTTATCAAGATGTGATGTTTATCGTTAAAGCATGCCAAGTAGATCATAATTAGAAATGGAAGAATTTAAATGTTAAATGTTAATTTATCATTAACATTGCCACAGACTAAGTAGTCAATATTCTGCAGATCACATTGATTTGGTTTCAGATATTAATCCACCTCCAGTGTTTATTTCTATATTCATAGATGCTTTATAGATTACTCACTGAGATACACAGTTTTCATGACTTTTGTTTGATAATAACTCCATTGGTTTTGCAGTGACATATCTATCAGTGGATTTATCAAGTTAGCATTCCTCATACTTTGATTGAACATGGATAATGATATTTACATACTCATTGCACATTTATCATTAATCATGAAATCCAAAGCTCTCGGGTAACATTTTCTTAAAATGTTGTGCCATTCCTGTACTGAGCATGAAATATAAAAAGAATAATTTTTAAAAAATGGAAAAGAATGCATTTTTGGTCCACTCAGTGAACTTTTCACATGTTTGGAAACAGACTTGCTATAAGTGGTATATTTGATCACTTCAGTATTTTGGATTATTGATAAACTGGCGATCAGTATGTGAACTCGCTCCATGCTCGTTCGTGTTTTGGTTTCAATATGTAGTCTCCTCCTCACCTGCGTGTGGCTCGAAGCCCCAAATTGTCACTAACACATTCAGTCTGTGTTTGCTCTCTTCACATCTCCGGGCATTGCCTCGTCATCACCACCATCTGTTCACAAGCACGACTTTCATCTCCCTCTCACGTGTCTGACATTTGTTGAGATATTTGGAAGGTTGATTTTAATGAAAACAAATGGAGATATTCAACTTAAGTTTTACCCTGCAGTATGATGGCCTGTAAGAAAATGCAGTTTGAAAGCCTGTGTGTGCATTCCCTAATTTGATATTGCTGAAAGATTACTACAAGCTGCACTTATTCACTGATTGCTGTTTGGGAACACAAGAGTTATAAACTTTAATGAAAATGACACAACATTGTGTGAAATTATGTTTGCAGTCACTGATAAAATAAATGAAATGTGAACACTTTTGGTAAACAGAAAATTAATGATAAAACATGGAGACATTATTGAGAAATTATGATGGCAGTGACATTGAACAATGACAAACCGTAATGATAAACAAAAAGAAAGGATGACAAACAAAGGAATCAATTTCAAACAATAAGAAAGAACAGAAGCAATGTCAAACAATTGTAAATTAGGAGAAACAATAATTAACAAAAAGAAAAAACAGAAACAATGACGAACAATATGAAAGAATGACAAACAGTGAGAAACAATGATGCTGTAAAGAAAGGACTACATACAATGACAAACAATAGGAAAGGATGACAAACAGTAAAAAAGAACAGAAACAATGACAACAATAAGAAAGGGTGACAAAGTAAGAGAAACAATGTTATAAGGAAAGGACTACATACAATGACAAACAATAGGAAAGGATGACAAAGAGAAACAGTGATATAAAGAAAGGACTACATACAATGACAAACAATAGGAAAGGATGACAAACAGTAAGAAAGAACAGAAACAATGACAACAATAAGAAAGGATGACAAAGTAAGAGAAACAATGTTATAAAGAAGGACTACATACAATGACAAAAAATAGGAAAGGATGACAAACAGTAAGAAAGAACAGAAACAATGACAACAATAAGAAAGGGTGACAAAGTAAGAGAAACGATGTTATAAAGAAAGGACTGCATACAATGACAAACAATAGGAAAGGATGACAAACAGTAAGAAAGAACAGGAACAATGACAACAATAAGAAACGATGACAAAGTAAGAGAAACAATGTTATAAAGAAAGGACTACATACAATGACAAACAATAGGAAAGGATGACTAACAGTAAGAAAGAACAGGAACAATGACAACAATAAGAAAGGGTGACAAAGTAAGAGAAACAATGTTATAAAGAAAGGACTACATACAATGACAAACAATAGGAAAAGATGACAAAGAGAAACAATGTTATGAAGAAAGGACTACATACAATGACAAACAATAGGAAAGGATAACAAACAGTAAGAAAGAACAGAAACAATGACAACAATAAGAAAGGATGACACAGTAAGAGAAACAATGTTATAAAGAAAGGACTACATACAATGACAATAAGAAAGAGTGACAAAGTAAGAGAAACGTTATAAAGAAAGGACTACATACAATGAAAAACAATAGGAAAGGATGACACAGTAAGAGAAACAATGTTATAAAGAAAGGACTACATACAATGAAAAACAATAGGAAAGGATGACACAGTAAGAAAGAATAGAAACAATGACAATAAGAAAGGATGACACAGTAAGAGAAACGTTATAAAGAAAGGACTACATACAATGAAAAACAATAGGAAAGGATGACACAGTAAGAGAAACAATGTTATAAAGAAAGGACTACATACAATGAAAAACAATAGGAAAGGATGACACAGTAAGAAAGAATAGAAACAATGACAATACGAAAGGATGACACAGTAAGAGAAACAATGTTATAAAGAAAGGACTACATACAGTGACAAACAATAGGAAAGGATGAGAAGCAGTGGCATTGTTAAGAATGGTGACAAAAGAAAAGGATTAAAAACAGTGGTTGCAAACAATAAGAAAATTGAAGACCAGGAATGAAAATTAAGAAAAAAGATGACAGTGACAGTAAAGGATGATGAACAGTGACAAAGAACAGTGACAACGAACAGTGACAACGAACAGTGACAAACAAGAACGACAAACAAAATGAAAGGATGAGGAATAGTGATGAGAAACAATAGGGAAAAGAGTTGCACCAATACGGTAATTGGTTGAATGCAATGTTTTTGGGTGTGGTTTTTCTTTAATGAAATAAAGACAAGTAAAACCACTCATGTTTTCGATATTAGGGGTGAAATATATGAATGCTTAAATTGAATCACCCTAGCAAGGTACATGTAATCTCATATTGGTAAGATTAAAATTAATCCCCCCATTGCTTCAATCATGGATCATTGATGTAGCCTATAGAGTTATTCAGGGTAGAATTCTTGTTTTCATTGCATGCACTTTATGTTGTGTGTCTAGGTATGGTACAGATTAGAAATATCAACAACAAAAAAACACTAAAAACTTGCCTACCTGCACTGGTACAATTTGATCTTCTCCTGAAACTGTTCTCTGCTGCATTTGTGCAAAGTAAAATTGGTAACTCTGCACCATGGTAGTTTCGAGGACCTGTTAGGGTGCTGTTTAATTTTACATGTAATATAGCAATACATTCAAGCCCATTTATGGGGAAAACCCTAACAGATCCTCTTGATATTGTTGACAAGAAAGTGGAATGAACTTGATGGACCACCAGAAGTTGTAAAACTTATATCACCTCCTCCAAGCATGTTGATAGCAATCATTACCTGTTGTTTACCTGGATGCATCTGTTGATTACAGGTGTGCTGCAATGGCACTTGTTGTTTCATAGAGGTGATGTGACATTATATATGGTTGTTAGGCTGCAGTTTCATAATAACTTTCCTATTTCAGGAAAGAGTTTTCAGGGGTATAATAACATTCATAAAATTAGCAGCATTAATGATTTCTGGCATACAAAAGGAGTATTAAGGTATTCGTTGGTGGGATGACTCGACAGTTGATATGTCATTGTTAAAGTTGAAGAACGTCTTGAAGTAAAATACAGTTCATTAGAAGTTCTCTCATCACTAGTTCAAACTTTTGTTGAATATTTCAGCAATTTCCAAATTGTAATATTCTTGGTTATTTTCTAAAACCTATCTATAAGTTTACAAATTTTTGTTATATCTGGAAACGTTACACATTTTTAGGATTTTGTGCAATTGTAGCATTTAAAATCATCCCTACAATATGTTTCATTTTTAAAAAATTAGTTCAGTGTCGGAAACAGTTTTCCTATTTCACATGGGGAGTAAACAGGCAACTATGAGAAACCTTTGATGTTGAAAACAATAGTATGTATGAATCAAACAGGATTAAGAATCCAAAACCATAAACCAGGTCAAAGGGGGATAACTCTCATTTACTGGAAACCCACTAATAAATGGCATTTGACTGATTCTTTCATTATCGCTGGTTCAAACCATGCATAATCGTCACTAAAAATATAAATTATGAAACTGCAGCAATTAAATGATGATATTTCTAAGACAACTGATAAGCCACCATATTCTGATCAACACAGGTCCTATCCTGCTTATCAGTTTTTAGAATTATTTACAAAATGACAGTGTCGGTTTGGATGCTGTTTTCTGTTTAGTATGTGACTGAAATCGACAGCAATTCATTTCAAAAATTTATTCCATTTTTGTTTTAACATTTATTTTTGGCCTATAAATTCTTTTAAGCTTTCATAAGTCATCTTACTATGAAAGCTTGATCTAAAACATCACTTTAAAATAGTTTAAATCAAAATATATTCTTATTTCATTTACAATGCGAATTTGATTGAATACTTGTTTTAAGGATATTTTAAACATTTGGCCTTTTGGGGAATATAAATTTACTGCTGGGGGGTGGAAACATTTTATGTGGCTGATTGGTGTGTGACATAAAAACCAAGGGGTTTCAAAATATTTGTCTTATGTCCACATTTGTTGTGATGTGTTGATTTTATTCTCTGTTTTATCTTTGCACTTCAATATCAGTCTCTTGAAATAAGCATTAAATGCTTTCTTGCCTCATAATCTGGCATTTCATTCATTTACATATCTAAAAAATGTATCCGTTCCTATTGTCTTTTGACAGAAATTTTAAGCTTGTAATGTTCCATTTTAAACAAATCACAAATACGGCTAGTTATTATATGAAAATATATTAACATGGATTTGCTAACTTTGAAACCCCTTGTAGCTGTAATAAGCATTCCTAGAACGAAATTCTCTCTATGCATCAAAATATTAATTATGTTCAACAGATAAATCGGACGGTGTTTCGTTTTCACGATCTCGGAGTTCCAGCATGTCTAGCCTGGAGAATGTGTCGAAGGAAGCCATCCAGTCCTTGATGTTTGCTGACTCTTATACCCGGAAAACAGGTAGAGAAGGTCGCTATCATTTTTACTAATCCCATGTGTTCTATGACTGGTACCTCTGTGTCACTGCATGAGTGGCTGTTCGTGTGCGGCACTGCTTCAGGTATTGTACATCATACTTGGGTGACTCTGTTCATCTGTGGCTGATTTGCACTTTGGAATTCATTATTTTAATTATTTAAATCTTTGTTTTTGTTGAAAGGTCCGGCTGTTAAGAACTTCGGGATTTTTTTGTCTAACAGTTTGCAAGTTAATTTGATATCTTTTAGCAATAACCTTAAACAAAACAAAACTGACAACATTACCAATCTTGCTCGTTTTATCTCTTATGCATACAAAATGAGAGTAAAGTTAGAAAAATTGAAAACAGGTATTAAAATCCAGTCCGGCTGTATATAATTATATATACTGAGGGAAACTTCATGGCAGTGTCCTTTATTTATTCTCAGATTTCCTCCCCCAGCGCTGTTTAAAGCTGGTGATGAAAACTGCATAATATTAAAGGAACGCTTGAATTTTCCTGTGATTCTTTATTTGTTTCTCTCAGTGTATGTATTCAGTTTAAGTTTTCTTATTGTCCAAAAAAACAAAGGGATTATGCACAAGAGCATCACTTCATTTTACCTTGTCCCTTTATGCCTGTACTTTACTTGAAATACAAAGAGGGGCGGTGAGGTAGATTAGTGGTTAACACGTTGACTGCCACCCAGTATACTCATAGTATCAATGTCTGGCGGAATTTGCCACTACGAGTTATCTTGTAGCTGCATCAATGATATTTTGCAGGGCTCGATTTAGTGCTTTGTTACTTGCACTGATGCAACCCAATATTACAAAGTGCAACCTAGTTATTAGTCTAACTTGCACCAGGTGCAAATAAATTTTTGAGTGGGTAAACTTCTGAATAAAACATCTAAATAATTCAATCGCATATTTCTGATATTACATATTGCAATAAAACAGTGTAACTGGAATTTGACTGGTGCAACTAGGTTTTTATCTTAGGTTGCACCTGGTGCAAGTTGGTTAACATCTCTTAAATCGAGCCCTGTTTTGAAACAGGTTTCACATGTTGGCAAAACAGGCACAAGAAGCAATCGTCTCCTGGTGGTAACAAAGAACGCTAGGAGACATTTGTTTCTTGTGCCTATTTTTGCCATTATGCCACTATGAGATAACTCGTAGTGGCATATTCGGCCAGAAGTGATACTACGAGTATACTCGTGATAGGCAATCAACGTGTTAAAGTTTTTGCTTGTCATGCTGAAGACCGGGTTCAATTCCCCACATGAGTACAATCGGATCCAGTGAAGACCTGGGTTTCATTTCCCACATGGGTACAATGTGCGAAGCCCATTTCTGGTGTCCTCAACCATGATTTATCTGGAATACTGCTAAAAGCAGCGTAAAACTTAACTCGCTCACACTAAAATTCAAAGATTGTTACAATATAAGCTCATATATGCTTACCAAAAACAAACCAACTGATTGACTTGCACTTGTGCGTAATCCCTTTGTCATTTGGACGTTAAGAAAACTGTAACTGACCCAAAAAATTGGGAGAGGTTTCGTAGATTGGATTTCTCTGAATGTTATGGCTGGCATTGTCATTTTATATGGAATCCAGTGTAAAATAGGTTTCCAGGTCCCCAGGTCCCCAAGGTCCTCTTATATGGAATCCAGTGTAAAACAGGTTTCCATGTCCCCAGGTCCCCAAGGTTGGTCCTCTTATATGGAATCCAGTGTGTAATACAGGTTTCCAGGTCCCCAGGTCCCTGGCAAGGTTGGTCCTCTTATATGGAATCCAGTGTAAAACAGGTTTCCAGGTCCCCAGGTCCCAAGGTCCCCAAGGTTGGTCCTCTTATATGGAATCCAGTGTAATATGGTCCTCTTATAAGGAATCCAGTGTAAAACAGGTTTCCATGCCCCAGGTCCCCAAGGTTGGTCCTCTTATATGGAATCCAGTGTAATATGGTCCTCTTGGTCCTCTTATATGGAATCCAGTGTAAAACAGGTTTCCATGTCCCCAGGTCCCCAAGGTTGGTCCTCTTATATGGAATCCAGTGTAATATGGTCCTCTTATATGGAATCCAGTGTAAAACAGGTTTCCATGTCCCCAGGTCCCCAGTTTGGTCCTCTTATATGGAATCCAGTGTAATATGGTCCTCTTATATGGAATCCAGTGTAAAACAGGTTTCCATGCCCCCAGGTCCCCAGTTTGGTCCTCTTATATGGAATCCAGTGTGAAATAGATCTCCATGCCCCCAGGCCATCAAGTTTGGCCACATATATGGAATCCAGCTGAGAATGTGTCCCTGGTACTCACAGGTATAGACGCCTATTATGGAGGCTTGGGAAGAGCAGGTGCCCAGTAGACCATACCCCTGTGTGGTGTCCAGTGTAGAACTAGTTGTTAAAGCAGGCCCAGGTTCGATTCCCAACATGGGAACAATGTGTGAAGCCCATTTTGTTGTCCCCTGCCGTGATATTGCTGGAATATTGCTAAAAGCGGCGTAAAACCAAACTCACTCACTCACCTTAATTGCTGACAACCCTTTGAGGTGCCACTATAGAGTGAAGGGATGAAGATTCACAATTTTGTTATTTCCAGTTTCATGGTGCTTGAGTGATTATAAGCTAATATTTTATTTGACATACATGTCAAAAGCTTGGTGTTTTTTGTTGGTTTAATTCAAATTTTATGATTGTTTGAAAGCATGGAAGTGATTATCATTTTGAATCTTAATTGTCAACAATTACTTGTGGTTCTGCAGCTCTTATGCTCCTGATTATTCAAGAGTAATATTTGTAATTGCTGGTGATTTTGATGTTATCTATGTGAAAGAAAATTAATCTAAAGCTTCATTCATTTAAAAAAGTCTCTGTTTTTGTACACATTATTCAATAAATGTGTCTTTGTTTTTAAAAACCTCTTCTTTAAAAAATTTAAGATTAAATCATGTTCAAGATTCCTTTGAGTCATAGGAGCGCTGGGGTAGCCTAGTAGTTAAAGCGTTCGCACATCACGCCAAAGACCCGGGTTCGATTGCCCATATGGGTACAATATGTGAAGCCCATTTCTGGTGTCCCCGCCATTATATTGCTAAAGGTGGCATAAAATTAAACTCACTCACTCTTTGAGTCATAAAGTGACTTGCTCTGAGTCCTGCTTTACAGCAATAAAGTGGTTGTGTTTCACGTTTTGTTTTGCATATATATGTTTCTTGCAGACAACTTCACATGCCCATGCCTGTGGGTGGGAACAAGCCTGGGCTCAGTCATTGTGATAGTGTTGAATCTGCCTCCCACAGGGGAACAGAGGCTCACACAACCAGTCATTGTGTCTCCCAGTGGTAGGTCCATACTGACTCTCTAGTCTGGGGGTGGTGTATACTGACAGGGTGGTGTATACTGACAGTCTGTCTAGGGGTGGTGTATACTGACTCTCTAGTCTAGGGCTGGTGTATACTGACTCTCTAGTCTAGTCTAGGGCTGGGGTGGTGTTACTGTGTATACTGACAGTCTAGTCTAGGGGTGGTGTATACTGACTGGTGTATGGTGTATGACAGTCTAGTCTAGGGGTGGTGTATACTGACAGTCTAGTCTAGGGGTGGTGTATACTGACTGTCTAGTCTGGGGGTGGTGTATACTGACTCTCAGTCTGGGGTGGTGGATACTGACAGTCTCTAGTCTAGGGGTGGTGTATACTGACAGTCTAGTCTAGGGGTGGTGTATACTGACTCTCTAGTCTGGGGGTGGTGTATACTGACTCTCTAGTCTAGGGGTGGTGTATACTGACAGTCTAGTCTAGGGGTGGTGTATAGTGACGGTCTAGTCTAGGGGTGGATGTATAGTAATGGTCTAGTCTAGGGTGGTGTAGTAGGTGGTGTATAGTGTATACTGACTCTCTAGTCTAGGGGTGGTGGTTACTGACTCTCTAGTCTGGGGGTGGTGGTGGTGGTGTATACTGACTCTCTAGTCTGTAGGTGTGGTGTATACTGACTCTAGTCTGGGGTGGTGTATACTGACTCTCTAGTCTTGGGGTGGTGTATAGTGACTCTCTAGTCTAGGGGTGGTGTATAGTGACTCTCTAGTCTAGGGGTGGTGTATACTGACTCTCTAGTCTAGGGGTGGTGTATACTGACTCTCTAGTCTAGGGGTGGTGTATACTGACTCTCTAGTCTAGGGGTGGTGTATAGTGACTCTCTAGTCTAGGGGTGGTGTATACTGACTCTCTAGTCTAGGGGGGGTGTATACTGACTCTCTAGTCTTAGGGTGGGACATACTGACTATCAAGTCTCAGGGTGGGGCATACTGACTCTCTAGTCTGAGGTGGTGGTTACTGACTCTCTAGTCTGAGGTGGTGTATACTGACTCTCTTAGTCTAGGGGTGGTGTATACTGACTCTCTAGTCTAGGGGTGGTGTATACTGACTCTCTAGTCTGGGGTGGTGTATACTGACTCTCTAGTCCAGGGGTTGGTCTGACTTGATGAATGATTGTATACCAATTTTGTAAATTACTACTTTTAATGTTAATCACTGGGGTGTTTGGTCCAGAAGAGATTATTTACAAACTAATGCTATGCAGCTGGAATATTGTGGGGTAGACATTGAAGAACAAACCAGAAAGTATTGATGATGATACTACCTCTTACAATCACTTTTATTTGTTTCCTCTTGTATTTGTTTAGTTTTGTAGCATCACAATAATTTATCTCATTTGATCGTTTCAGGGACAATCTTCCGCTTGAAAGGAGCAATATTAGCGATGTCGTTTCTGGACTGTAATGGTGTGTTGATACCATCAGTGTCCGAGACTTGGAAAGAGTCACCCCAGAGAGAGAACCGAGAAAGCAACGAGAAGGCTCTCAAAAATAGTAATATTGGCATACAAAGTAACCGATGTTGCTGTGTCTTTTAGTTTATAGAAACTGTCATGCTGTTTTGTTGGGGAGGAACAGGGGCACAATGGTCTAAAGTACCGCAGTTGGCTTTGTTTCTCATGATCCGATGGTTGTGGGTTCGAATCCATGATTATGAGCCATGGTCTGTTAATGCCGACTTGTTGGTTTGAACAAAGCGATTTTGTCTTTGACTGGTGATATTTTCAAAATTCCTCCCAGATATAAGCAGGGGTGTTGGAGTAGCCTAGTGGTTAAAGTGTTCGCTTGTCACGCTGAAGACCCGGGTTCGATTCCCCACATGGATGCAATGTGTGAAGCCCATTTCACACTCACTCACTCACTCACTCACTCAACCACTCACTCACTCACTCACAAAGTTAAGCTGTTACTATGATGTAAAGATCAGGGTGCTGTAGTACAAAACAACCTTAGCGCTAAGACTACCTTAAGTCTCTGTTAAGGTATGGGAGTTACAGTCACCTTAGTGCTAAGACTACCTTAAGTCTCTGTTAAGGTATGGGAGTTACAGTCACCTTAGCGCTAAGACTACCTTAAGTCTCTGTTAAGGTATGGGAGTTACAGTCACCTTAGCGCTAAGACTACCTTAAGTCTCTGTTAAGGTATGGGAGTTACAGTCACCTTAGCACTAAGATCGCTTAAAAACGTCTACTGTCTGGTTTACGTTACACAACAGAATGGACCTCAGGAATGAAAATATTTGGGGGTTCATGAGAAACCCGCGTCCATACGAAACTGTCAATACCCAAGGTGAATGATGACATGTGAGCAACTACTCACCCGTGAATATCTGGGTTAGAATTGGACTTCAGCAGCCCATGCTTGTTGTAATGGGGATCAGGTGGTCGGGCTCACTGACTCACACTGAAGACGTGGGTTTGATTCCCCAAATGGGCAAATGCGTAAAGCCCATTCCTGGTATCCGCTGCCATGATATTGCTAGAGTATTGCTGGGTCTAAGTTTTGCCGTTTTGATTGATGCTTTTGATTGACATTCATCAAACAATCTTTGGAATTTTCAGGCAAATTAATCGAATGTATTTATGTTTGCAGGGCAAATGTCATTATCAAATAAACCACGAATATCTCCAACATCATCAACAGAGATGAGCGATCGCCAGTTTGTCATCATCTGTTCTGAAAAGCAGGGAAGAGTTATGTCCCTTCCATCACAAACATGTGCTTACAAAGTGAAAATCACAGAGACTTCTTTTGTTGTGCGAGCTGAAGTGGTGGCCATTAGAGGTAGGCTTTGTGTATTTTCACACTATGCTCAAATCAGTTGTCTAGAAAGTAGCATTTACAACTGTAGTGGCTAGATAATATCTGCTTCAAATTCTGGGTCCCAATCCACAAAACGTTACAACATTTGTAAGCCTATGATCAACTATAGAGTTACGACAGGTGACATACTAATGTGTTAATTGTACTGTATACATTGTGTTTTATGCTGTTACAGATAGCGTGTGCCTGATGTGTTATGTAGCAAATGGTCATATTATGGCCTTCAGTCTCCCAAGTCTGAAGCCAATCCTAGATGTGGACTTCCTGCCCCTCACGGACTACAGGTACATCTTGCTCATAACCTCTACTGTGTTCCCTTCACTGACCCAGGGCATGAACTCCACCTTTCATTGGTCCATTGTTTGCAATCCACTACTGTGCACCTTTCATTGGTCCATTGTTTACAATCCACTACTGTGCACCTTTCATTGATCCATTGTTTACAATCCACTACTGTGCACCTTTCATTGGTCCACTGTTTACAATCCACTACTGTCCACCTTTCATTGGTCCATTGTTTACAATCCACTACTGTCCACCTTTCATTGGTCCATTGTTTACAATCACTACTACTGTCCATTGTTTATAATCCACCTTTCATTGGTCCACTGTTTACAATCCACTACTGTCCACCTTTCATTGGTCCATTGTTTACCATCCACTACTGTCCACCTTTCATTGGTCCACTTGTTTACAATTCACTACTGTCCACCTTTCATTGGTCCATTGTTTACAATCCACTACTGTGCACCTTTCATTGGTCCATTGTTTACAATCCACTACTGTGCATCTTTTATTGGTCCATTGTTTATAATCCATTGTTTACAATCCACTACTGTGCACCTTTCATTGGTCCATTGTTTACAACCCACTACTGTACACCTTTCATTGGTCCATTGTTTACAATTCACTACTGTGCACTGTTCCTTTCATTGTTCCACTGTTTACAATCCACTACTGTGCACCTTTAATTGGTCCATTGTTTACAATCCACTACTGTGCACCTTTAATTGGTCCATTGTTTACAATCCACTACTGTCCACCTTTCATTGGTCCATTGTTTACAATCCACTACTGCCCACCTTTCATTGTTCCACTGTTTACAATCCACTACTGTGCACCTTTCATTGGTCCATTGTTTACAATCCACTACTGTCCACCTTTCATTGTTCCACTGTTTACAATCCACTACTGTGCACCTTTAATTGGTCCATTGTTTACCACTACTCCACTTTCATTGTCCACCTTTCATTGTTCCATTGTTTACAATCCACTACTGTGCACCTTTAATTGTTCCATTGTTTACAATCCACTACTGTGCACCTTTAATTGGTCCATTGTTTACAATCCACTACTGTGCACCTTTAATTGTTCCATTGTTTACAATCCACTACTGTCCATCTTTCATTGATCCATTGTTTACAATCCACTACTGTGTACCTTTCATTGTTCCATTGTTCCGTCTATACTTTAACACACTTTTATCTCCAAACCTGTGACATCAGTAATCTGATTTAACATGCGTTGCAAAGACATGTGATGCACATCCTCATTTGTAAAGCTATCGGTCTTACCATGTGGTTCTAATGTTTATTTGTTTGCTTTCAGGGTAGCCCGAACATTCTGTTTTAGCAACAGTGGTCATGCCTTGTATCTGTGTTCCCCGACGGAGGTTCAGAAAATAACCTATTCTGCTGATATTAGGTAACACTCCAGTTCAAATGAAGATTTGGTATTGAGCAACCCATGTTTGTCATAAGAGGTGCACCCATAAAGATCTTGGCCTAGATTTTCAAAGCTCTCTTAGCGCTAAGAAAGTCGTAAGTTAATGTTAATGTATGGCACTTACGACTATCGTAGCGCTAAGAGAGCTTCGAAAATCTAGGCCCTGGGTTAGAATTGGTCTTCAGCTACCCATGCTTGTCGTAAGAGGTGCACCCATGAAGATCTGGGTTAGAATTGGTCTTCAGCTACCCACGCTTGTCATAAGAGGTGCACCCATGAAGATCTGGGTTAGAATTGGTCGTCAGCTACCCATGCTTGTTGTAAGAGGTGCACCCATGAAGATCTGGGTTAGAATTGGTCTTCAGCTACCAATGCTTGTCATAAGAGGTGACTAATGGATTAGGTGGTCAGACTCGCTGACTTGGTTGATACATGTCATCATATCCCAATTGCGTAGATCGATGCTCATGCTGTTGGACGTCTGGTCCACACTCGATTATTTACAGACCACCGTCATGTAGCTGGAATATTGGTGAATGTGACGTTAAACAACAAATAATCATAAGAGGCGACTAACAGCTGGGGTGTTGCATGGATACTAGTTACTTTTTCAGCTGCATTTGCAAAACCAGATACTTTTTAGCTTTTAATGAGCAGCTTTCAAGAATTAATTTTTATGACAGACATGCTTTTTCTCATCTGTCTGAATCTTAATGTTTTTGAAAGCATTTTCTGGGACAAAATTTATTGGGTTGTTTTTTTTACAAAATCCTAGGACATGAAATGGCCATTCCTGATCAGACAAAGAATCTATTGATGATGTCTGTATGCTCTGAAAAGTTAGTACACTGCTAGGTACAGGTGATGTAGCACACTTGGCATTCGTGGTCGTAGAAGGCAACAAATTGGTCAGGGTTGCCAGGCTTTGCACACTGTGTTATTGTATGCAGATGGTGTGGAATGGAGTGAATGTTTTCAGTTGCTAGTTTTCCTATCCAGACAGTCCAATACATGTTTTTGGACCTTTCATTTGAAATCTGTAAAATAGCTGTTTCGAGTAGCTTGACAATGTACGTATAAAACATCAGTTTTGAGTTCCCATCTTGCCCCTCAGCCTTATTCCTTGAGTTCCTGTTAGGATTGGTCAAGTCAACATACTGTGATAGCAATTTAGAGCAAGGTCACTAAGGCAGAGATACCAACCTCTACGATTTTATCGTAGTCACTACGAATTTTAGCCTCGAACTATGCCAATACGATTGCACTAGACTGTCTAGAAGAAAATTCATTCAAATTCGGATATATTGACAAAACATATATTTTAAAATCGATTATATACATTTTCGACAAAAAGAGACGACAAGATGAAACATAATGCTGATAATTTGGAAATCTGCTGTTGGGAGGTATGTGAAATCAAAGCTTCACTCTTGATTAGTGTCATATTATCTTTCTCAGAATCCATCATGATTTTAAGTATTTAGTTGACTACGAATTTTATGGTCAAACTACTAATTTTGATCCTTGAAGGCACTGTGTGCAATACTTTGGGGTTGGCATCTCTGCTAAGGTAACTGCAAACACGGTTGTACATCAAAAGCACAGTATGCTTGTTTAATTTGTAACATGAGAAAGAAAAATGTGAATCAATTTTTAGGCCAGACCAATTTTATTTCTTTTTTTATGGATTTTTGTCTTCAGTAAACCTAAAGGCAGGAGTGAAAATAAATAAATAAAAAATCACCAGTGAAAGCAAAAGCCCACATGAGTTTGGTTTGTTCATAACAACGAAAAGAAAATTGAGTGAGTTTAGGTTTCTCACTGATTTCAAGAGTATTTCACTTATATCACATTAACATTGGGATTGTATTTTTTGAGCAGGGAAAATTAATTTATATTTTTTTTCATATTCTTGAAAAAATACAACCGGCGGATCCATAAAACAAGAAATAAAATTGGTCTGGCCTTACGATGATATCAATGTTGTTGAACTTCCCTGACCTGAATGTGTGATTCTGCTTTCAGTGAAACATTAAATGACATGCTTGGGGACTTGTTCCTGGCCTGTGACACTCCTGATGCACCAAAGCAGGGCTTCTTCAAGAACCTGTTCAGTGGAGGGCCCTCAACACTGGACAGGGAGGAGCTATGTAGGTTTATCTATATACTTATAACTAACTTATATGTCTGTTGGGATTCCACTGCGGAATGGGCCCCCTGTACATGTTTGTTGATGGAGTCCAGGACAGAATGGGTCCCCGGTACATGCTTGTTGATGGAGTCCAGGGCAGAATGGGCCCCCAGTACATGCTTGTTGATGGAGTCCAGGGCAGAATGGGTCCCCGGTACATGCTTGTTGATGGAGTCCAGGGCAGAATGGGCCCCAGTACATGCTTGTTGATGGAGTCCAGGGCAGAATGGGTCCCCCATGGTACATGCTTGTTGATGGAGTCCAGGGCAGAATGGGTCCCCAGTACATGCTTGTTGATGGAGTCCAGGGCAGAATGGGTCCCCAGTACATGTTTGTTGATGGAGTCCAGGGCAGAATGGGTCCCCAGTACATGTTTGTTGATGGAGTCCAGGGCAGAATGGGTCCCCAGTACATGTTTGTTGATGGAGTCCAGGGCAGAATGGGTCCCAGTACATGCTTGTTGATGGAGTCCAGGGCAGAATGGGTCCCCAGTACATGTTTGTTGATGGAGTCCAGGGCAGAATGGGCCCCCAGTACATGCTTGTTGATGGAGTCCAGGGCAGAATGGGCCCCCAGTACATGCTTGTTGATGGAGTCCAGGGGCAGAATGGGCCCCCAGTACATGCTTGTTGATGGAGTCCAGGGCAGAATGGGTCCCAGTACATGTTTGTTGATGGAGTCCAGGGCAGAATGGGCCCCCAGTACATGCTTGTTGATGGAGTCCAGGGGCAGAATGGGCCCCCAGTACATGCTTGTTGATGGAGTCCAGGGGCAGAATGGGCCCCCAGTACATGCTTGTTGATGGGAGTCCAGGGGCAGAATGTGACCTCAGGACCTCGTGCTTGTTGTGCTGAAGGGATTCCAGGGCAAAGAAGGCCCCCAATACATTGTGGATTCCTACATAGGGATTCCTACATAGGGATTCCTAGTGCTTCATGTTCTTTGGGGGGAGGTGGGGTAGCCTACTGGTTAAAGCGTTCCTTCGTCCCGGGTTCTATTCCCCACATGGGTACAGTGTGTGAAACCCATTTCTGGTGTCCCTGCTGTGATATTGCTGGAATATTGCTAAGAGCAGCGTACAACCCAACTCACTCACTTACTTATGTTCTTTGCAGATTCCAGGATAGAATAGGTCACCTGTACCTTATGCTTGTTGATCTGTAGATTCAAGGATTTTAGTAGTAGTAGTAGTAGTAGTAGTAGTAGTAGTAGTAGTAGTAGTAGTAGTAGTTGTAGCAGCTTAAAAACTGATGACATTTGTTGCCAACGTAAGTCAAACCATGGAGAGATAATACCTGCACCTTGTTTGTGTTTCAGTCGGGAGAACAGTGGGAAGGCATCGAAGGGTTTAGCTAAGCATGTCCCTGAGGTGGGCTACAGCACCTGCAGGCACAGAGCGGTAAGCTATCGGGAGAGATTGCTTTCGGGCCAGGATGGTGAGTCTGAACCAAGGACCGGTCATTTATTAGAAGTGGTCAGAGGTGTTTGTAGCTCTGAGCTGCTGGAAAGTAAAGACACTTCCCTTGTCATTTTTGGGATTATCCTTCCTGAGTTCTTGTATGATGCTGGCATGACCCTCCTTCAAAAAACAAAATGAAAGAGCATTATGTATTTAGTTATGAAAGTCCTTTGTATTCATTACCCTCTCTCGAAAGACAAAATTCATGAGCATTTTTTGTCTATTTTTCATTACTCTCCCTAAATATGATTGTGATTTCTTTGAATAATGAAGACCGAAATTGTAGTTATCAGTAACAGCCAGTTGTCTGTGGTCTGAGTTTGCCGTGATTAGGACCCAATCATGGGGTGTGAGGCTTATGCATCGAAACATACTATTTTACACTGATTTTAAGGGTCAAGTTAAGGGTCGAGCTTATCTATGAGGTCAGCTTTTCTATAGTACTATACTATATATGTTTTAGTGACCCTTCCCCGATTTCCTTTCATCCAACCCCATATTATAATTGACTGGTCCCCTATACACTTTAGGCAATCTCGTTAAAATCAGTTCTAGTACTCAGATTTAAAACCTCTGTCAAGATCCTGGAAAGGCTGGACATAAGGCATGGTTACTTTAACCAGTCAGATATGGGATTTCTAAATAATATGTTTCCCACATCTGTCACTGATTCCGAATGTTTGTAGGTTCGAGCTCCGTCCATCCATTGATCCATCCGTCAGTGTGAGATGATGGGGACAGATTTTCTCAAAAAACGTTATAGATAGGGAAACCAAATTTGGTGGGTGTTTTCAGGACATGAATACCTAGGAGTTCGAACGAAACCGTGGTTACAGCTTGTCACACGCTTTCTTGACTTAATGCACATTTTCCCAATGGGAACAGAATTTCTCATTTAACATCTTATGTATTGCTATTTTTAGGAAGAATGAATAGTTGTCAAAATAGGAACAGAACATTCTGGCGGGGGAATATAGATGACCATGTCTTCTTGTTCTGAATAGAAGTAATCGCACTCAGTTTAGATTTTTCTCCATTCTGAAAAATCAGGATTCCTGGGTTCAGATACTAGAGCTGCAATGAATACACTATGAGGCTGATATGATATGTTTCTACTTTAATGTATAGTAACGACTGCGAATATTTATTAACGAATACTTTGTGGTTAATATCTAGGAATTACAATAACAAACATGTCATGCAGTTGCTTAGGTTGAAACATTTAAGTGATATTTGCTATTAAGCACACACAAAATACAATACATCACGAACTCTGCTGCTTAAAGCCTAATGACTATGCCGTGAGGGTTTCACACAAGTTACTCTACTGCATGGCTTGGAAATATTTCATTTTGCGTGTCTCACTCAGCAATAAACTAGTTTGAAGTGAAAACACTCTCTTAAACATATTTGTCAATGTTCAGTTCCAGTGATCACATACAATGAATTATATTCATGAAGAGATACGGTTTTATTTACTGAATACGTGAATGAATCGTAACAGGACATCCTCTAGATCCCAATGACAATGACTATTATTGCACTGGAATATTTGTCTGTACAGGCTTTGGTGGAGAGAGGTGAGAAGATTGGCGAACTGGACGACAAGTCAGCCCAAATGTTGTCCCAGGCAGAGAGTTTCGCTCAAGCAGCACACCAGATCATGAGCAGATACAAGGACAAGAAGTGGTACCAGTTCTAGACAGCGTGACACAGACCTTGCCCACACGCACCCGCCAACCCGGCTAGAGATTGTTACTGTGGATACTGCACCATGTTACCATGGAAACAGGCACTGTGGTACCCGCACATTAATTAAGTAGGCTGCAGTCAAGCACACTTATGCCACATTGCCAAAGTCGTGCGCTGTGGCAGTGGAAGATCACGGGAGATACAGGGCGTTCCTCATGCAATCATTGATTAGTGATTGGCAAGCGATTGAGATACGATTGGGAGAGCTGCATGTGTTGATAAGCTTGGAGTAGCATGAT
Source organism: Haliotis rubra (assembly GCF_003918875.1). Taxonomy (NCBI): domain Eukaryota; kingdom Metazoa; phylum Mollusca; class Gastropoda; order Lepetellida; family Haliotidae; genus Haliotis; species Haliotis rubra. The sequence goes on along the minus strand of NW_025765187.1, from coordinate 58,027 downwards.
GGCATGTTTTGCAGGCTTTCTGTCTGTGAAAAAATACCTCTCAGATCTGGGACCAGTGCTGCTCAACACTTCACACTCGTCAGTCCTGTTCTGGTTGGAGTATGTTGAGACCACGAATCGGCACTCTGTGATTGATCGTTACACCTTGCTGACCTATTTTGACTTATTTATTCCATTCCCTAATCAACACAGATATAAACTATGTACCATATGTAAGTTTACTTTTATAATACTATATTTCTATCTCGGTTTGCATCCTCAGTGCAATGGTAGGTGTGAAGCGTAGTATTATTACTGTCACCCTTGCAAGGGAAGTAACTCTACTGTGTTGTATTACATGAATTGGTTGTGTGCTCATTTGCATCCATCATCCTATATTGTCCTAGAAATCCTGGTGTTTGGTTGTTCTAAGGTGAAGGGTGAACACAACAGTGCAATATTGGTAAGGAGAGGAAGGTCGCGATGACCTACATTGCCAAGACCTGGGTCACAGTGACCCAGGTGGCCATGACCTTGGCAGGAGAACACTGTTCTCTATTTAAATATGTATAATTTGCCACATGTACAGCAGTGACATAAGGAGCTGATTTAAATTATTTATGTTGTATATAGATGCTTCTAGTTTTGTAAATTCTTTTTGTGGAAGACATTCCATTCACTGAGGAAGCGGATCACCCTTGGATGACATAAATTTTCATCTTTCTCTGTCATGTTTTTCTCGCAATACTTTTGACATTCTATATGCGTGGGGTCTGTGAGATTCTGGTCTGTATGTCAGAAGATGGTGTTGTTTTAGAATGAACTTTGTCAGAGTTCAATGTATTGGAATCAGAGTGCTGATGTCAACTTATTTTTCCTTCCTAGAAAGTAAGTTTACATTATCTGAATGTATGAATATTTACAAAACCTGACCTTAATTTCCAAAGATGGTTCATTCCTGGGTTGACCACTGAACTCACATTCCAGCATCTGACCCATAGGGCAGTACTGAAGGAATAGAGTCAAGCAGCCATTTGCCCTCTCAAGGTGGAGTACACCGATCAGGTCAGACTATAATAATATTTCCTCCAAATCGTAAAGAGGACGAGAGACACAAACTAACAGGGTTTCATCCAAGCTGTTTTGGGGAGAAAGTTTTCAGTTTTAATTGTACTTGAAATGATTAAACTTTGATAGTGATAGTAAATGTTGGTGTTTTAACCCAACTCAATTCTGGTTGGAATAAAATAACTCTACTTTGTTTAGGGTTACTTTTCCAATTCAATTTTGGGAATGGATTCAGAAGACAAGTTTAAAATGTGTCTGGCCTTATTTACATGTAGCACTGATGGTACAAATATAATCCTTTGTACTGTTAAATTAGCTTAAAAAATTGAAATGGTTTCACTCACTGATAAGCAACTGATGTCAGACTATTGTTACTATTCATCAACCATCTCTTTAATGGCCCAAGGGTAAGTTTGGAAGAGTGAAGTTACCTATCCCTTGATCGTTGAGGATGATGGTCCATCAACACGGATTAACATAGTCACTTTAGGAGTATTTTCTAGCGTTTATATGCTTGTAGGGCAAACATGGCAATCCAGGAGTGTTGATTTGTTTTGTGAAAAAATAAATTGGCTATATCTCTGAAACTACTTAATTGTTTACCTTTGAATATATATTTGTCTAGGGAGTAATACAAACTTGCACAGCTGGTGATTGGGGTTGCCTAGTGGTTAAAGCATTGGCTCGTCACCCTGAAGACCGGGTTCGATTCCCAACATGGGTACAATGTGTGAAGCCCATTTCTGGTGTCCCCTGCCGTGATATTGGTGGAATATTGCTAAAAGCTGTAAAACTAAACTCACTCACTCACAAACTTGCACTGTATTTCAGGGTTAATGTAGATAGTAGTTGGTAAGTTAGGAAGTGTTTTTGTTTGGGATGTAGAAATTAGGGCTTGAAATATTTGTTATTTTTACTTTCAGTTTCATTTAGTTTCAGTTTGCATATACCAGTTGTCTAGGATTGTGCGTGACTGTTGACATTGGTGGGGTGTTGTGGAGTCTCTTTGGATATCATGTAATATAGCCATTTGACTCTTAAGAACCTCTGAGGTGATTTACACTTAATGCTTTACGGAGTTTATATTCAAACATAAAATATTGCTAGGCTATGATATTTGTTTTATAATTTCTCATGTGAGATGAATATATATATCAGGCAGTCAATCATTTTTGTATTTTTTCATGGTAAAAGTCTGCTTTTAATAGAAATTGTGTGAAATTCAGGAGGAGCTGGACTTTCGTTGATTCATTTTATGTAGCGGCCATAAAATTTCAGTACCGAGAAAAAGATAATACAAGAAGAAAATGTGCTAATTTTTGAAAAAAGAAAAATGTAGATGTTTATTTACACAAGCATTTATGATACTTCAAAAATACAAGTCAAGAAATTGTTTCAAAAACATATAAAGTAAATTTGTACTGAATGGAAAAAGCAACTGAAATCACTGACCTGTTGACACTGTTGTGTAGGGCTGCAACGATTCAGTTCGATTCATCAAAATGGAATCTGGCACCTTAGTTTCGATCTTCAATAACCATTATCACTATTTCGATTCGATATTTGAATACCTATTTAAATTATTTCCACACAGCCAGACCGAAATTTTGACTCCAGCAGTTTCGGCTGAAATAAGGCAAACGTGATTGGCCAACGCCGGGCTAATTATCCAATGAAAATTATTGTTAGTTGATGATGCATTTCATGCTAAAAATGCTGACTCTGAGAGTTAAATGAAATCTGATGTTTTACTTGTATGAAGAATTGAATAAAAATGATCGAATCGAGGATCCAATATCGAAAAATCGAATCGAATCGAGGTCTGGGTGAATAGTTGCAGCTCTACTGTTGTGCTGAATTAAAATATTCTTACCATCTTCATAGAAAGTGAGGGAAATATTGTTTATTATGTAAAAGGAATTACAGTTTGATAGCGAGGGAGGCTTCTGGGAAATTATTTACAGGTGTGGAGTCCTCTGCAGGGGTATGTGTGTGTATGTTACTTGTTAACTCAGGGCTCGCTTCAGTATTAGATCGTAGCTTTGCTATAGTACAGGGCTAACAGGATGTACAGTGTAGCAGCTTTTCAGACTTAAACTACAGTATAGCAAATTGACAATAAAGCACTGCTGATGAAATAACATGTGGACATTTGTGGATTAATACGCTAATTATTGATAATTCCTTCCTTTATTTGATTTGCCTGCTAACAAATCAGTGAATAATGATCATTTTGGTTTTTCATGTTTAGAAATCGATGCTGAGATTTCTTGTGTTGTTTTGGGTGGTTTAATATGTTTAACTGGATTAGTAAAGGCCACATGGATCAGTTGAGATGTCAGTATCAAGTGGGAAACCAGGGTATAGGTTTTTAATATATTTGTATCCTATCAAATTAAATTAGAGGATTTCGTTTCATATTTAATTTTTGTTGATCTTTGTTTTATAAATATTGCCATTGAGAACAATGACATCGTTTTGAAATTAGTAATGTCTGAAACTGTTTTGGAACGAGGTTTCAAATGATAAAAGTGGTATCAAATATTGGCTTATATTTAAACCATTGTTAGTTTGATCACTCAGGTTCTAGGTTTGAATCCTCATGGTACTATCAAATATTGCTTGTGATGAGACATAATGTTATATGGGTGCAATGTTGATATGTTATCTCAGTTAATTTTCACATCAAAATATCCTTTATTTAACTATTTTGTTGGTTTTGGTCAAGATTTTATTTCATATACTGCTTTCGATTGTAATCTCAACTTCGTTAGTTCCATGTGAGACAGGGAAAGTGCCCTTGAAAAACATGTGGGCCACTATATCATAAAAAAGAATTTTGAATTATTATTATGTGTAAGATCTTGAGCATCCTCTGTGGAATTCAAACATTCCAAGATAAAGGTGATACTTTGGCAGTCCAGTTTAAAAGTATTTGTATTTATTATGTGACATAAAAGCGATTTATTGTTGGGTATTTTGACAATCCTTGAAAGTGTGTGGAATACAGTTGATGTGGTCATTATTTATGTGCTTGTAAGAAATTTCATTTATGTGATTTCATTGATATATTCAGTGTTTCGGTCCAGCCAAAGGAATTCCACAAATAATAATTATTCATTTCAGGTATTTCTTAAAATTGTTTTTTTACTAAATATGTGTCCAAGATCAACCATACAGCTTTGAAAAAATACAACTTTTAAAAAGGAATGACCTAAGGAGTACTTACGAGTAAAACTGTTAAACTGTGAATATGTTGTTGTTTGTTGTTTAGTGCATTAAACCATGCAGCAAGATTTATTTATTTTATTGTGCAGATAATATATTGAAATGTTGAAAATTCATGTTATGTTTATATAGAAACTTTCTCAAGTTTTGATGTTAGATTTGCATAATCATCAATTTCTGGCTGGGTTAGTAATAGAATTAGTTATTTTATTACCTGTTTGAGTGGAAGTGAACTAGTCAGGCTGAGTCACCTGTAGAAGAGTGACAAGCACTTGATGAAATCGGGCACTGACACTGACAGCGTCACGTCACGTCAGTTTCCGTCCATCAGTCGCAAGTCTTCGATTCATCTCAGCAACTTGAATGCAAATGTTGACACCAAGATGTCCCATGTGTGAAATGGTTTTGTTTCCTTGTTTCTATATTGTTTCCTCATTGTTACTGATTATTCCGATGTTAATGAATTGTTACCAACATACTATGGTCCATTTTATTGCATAATTCTTCTTATAATTACCTTGGACACCGTGATGGAATGTGATACCCTTTGTATGTTTTATAGCATTTCTGTAGACTAGCAAGTGAACTTTGACATGGATCATGGTAGTGATGTTCTGGCTAGGGTAATGCAGTCTTGAAAATCTGGCGTGAATGAAGTTTAATTGTTAACGTTCTATATGATTAAATGAAAATTAGCATGTAATTGTATGTGAAGTGACTTATTTCCTTTTTGCATGTTGATAAAATCATTCAAATTCTTAATATTTCTTGAATGTTAAATTTTTGAACTGATTTAACTGAAGATAATATGGCATTAGTGTTGTTGAAAGATTTTCTGCCATTTTTCATGAAAAAACTAAGATGCAGGGGAACCCACAGTATTATGAAAATAATATATGGAATATTCTCACGTCTTAAAACTAATCTACAATCCAGTTTGCAGCAGAGTGAAAATCATTACTGTTACTGCAAGCCATCAAAATTTAGGAAGGCCCTTAAGTGTTGGTCCAGAAAGAAATTGTACCCTGAAATTTTGATGGAATATCTGTAGGCTAATATGAAAAAATGTATGTATTAAAGTCCCAAAGACAAGATTGAGACTGTAGACATTACTGAGAGACAATGGCTTGTTACAATTGAATGGTTAACTGTACATAGATCACCAGGCCCAAGACAAGGCAATTGGTTTTGTGTTTGTCTGTATCACTTAGCAAGGGAAACTGTAATATATTTCCAATGAATTCCAAATTGTGATGGACTTTTGAACTTTGCACTGGCTTTGTCATATTCATGAATTCTTTCAACCCTATATTTTCAAAATGGATTCTTGAGATGTTTTCGTGGGAGAGTCTGAACCAAATTCTAGGGGTTTACTGTAGACACGTTGAAGTCAGTATTGCACCTTTGCATATAATGTACTGATTTTAAGGACCCAGAACAGCAGCTGATGGTTTCAAAATTTATATAGGAGATAATAGTGATGATATTTCAGCAATATCTTCCCTCACATTAAGCAGGTGTCATAGAAAATAGCAGACATTCAGATCCATACATTTCTAATTGGAATGATGGATGAAGGAATAGATGACTACTATTTGGTAGGATTGTCATCACCAGCACCCTGGACCTGACAGAAATTGCAAGAGGGAGCTAAACCATATTAAGGCTATACAGAACTAAGTTCCAACTTAAAATTTCTTTCGATGGGGAACTAGTTTTGTATTCATTCCTGTTCCTGATATCGATCCTCAACAGAGCCAAATGACCAGACTCCACCTGGTAGGAATACTTTATTCAATTGTCGGGGTCTAGAGGTTTAAACCCTTCTTTTGAAAATACCTTATTCTGTAATGGACGCTTATGACCAAACAAAATATTTTACTTTTTTTTAATCATGTGAAGTGTACCTACAATCATTCCAGCGAATGTAAAATTGGAAAATAGGAAGTTCTTATGACTAAACTAAAAGTATAATTTACAAGTTCTGTTCCTCCTTGAAAATCCTGGATTGTCTTTCTAATGTTTCTGCTGAGATGACAATAGGTATTTTATTGAAATCCTGAAAATGTTGAAGCTCTTTGATGCTGAACTTGTGTCGTCACCACCTTAACCCTTCTGCTGCTGACTGGTATTACATGTTTGACATTAAAACCATTGCACTTGTAGCAAGTGTTAAAGGGTTAAGGCTGCAAGTGATGGACAGTGACTGCTAGTGTTAACCCCTTTCACTTTAACTGTCCAGTCTAGATGCTTTAACCCTTGTGATTTTCTTCCTTCTGTCCAGTGCTATTGTGTTTGATTGTGTCACAATTGAAAATAATACCTTAAACATAATATGTACAAAGCTGTAGAAAAATATCACACAATAAACAATTTGAACTTAACAGATTGTCCTGTATCAATTACTGATATCATGATTTGAGTGAGTGAGTGAGTTTGGTTTTACGCTTTAGCAATATTCCAGTGATATCATGGCAGAGGACACCAGATATAGGCTTCAAGACATTGTATACATGAATTGAACCTGGGTCCTTGGCGTGACAAGCGAATGCTTTAATCACTAGACTACCCTACCATCCTGTATCATGATTTCAACGTGTGGTTGATCCGCGAGCTTCCCATGCTTGTTGTTTAAAGCAACTGGTAGGATGGTGTGGCCAGAGTCACAGACTAGTTATAATTAGATGAATGTCAGTCCGATACAAGGTACTGATGTCATGTTAATCACTTGATTGTCTGGTCGAGACTCGGAAATTTCCGTTTTGTCAGACTTTCAGCTTTGTTTGATGCATATATGACATCCTATACAAATTGCTCACTGATGATATGGGCCAGACTTTGTGTGGTCAGACTTGTCTGATCAATGTCATCCTATTCAAATATGTCAGTGATGTAATGTTCATCAGTGGATTGTCTGGTCGAAGTGACAAGTGCCTGAGAAATACTTCTTTGGTTTCTCCATGGGTACAATGTGTGAAGCCCATTTCTGGTGTCCCCGGCCGTGATGTTGCTGGAATATTGCTAAAAGCGGCGTAAAACCAAACTCATTCAGTCAGTCAGTCTTTGTTTTCTCTCAACTTTTCACACACAGAGAGTTCCTGGTTAGAATTGGTCCTAATTCTTGTCTACATCACAACCAGGCTCTGGGATCATGAAAATAACTCTATGTTTTGTTTTAACTCTTAAGACTTAATTAAGAAAATATTCGTGCTCAGCAAAATATTTCTTTCAAGGTCCCTTGGCCAGGAACCTGATGCTGTTCCACAGAGCCATCTAAGCTCTAATTTTTATCAAAATTAAATTGTAGCGCTATATTTGTATTGTAAAATGTCAAATTGTTCCTCGGAGGTGAGTGAGTTTAGTTTTATGCCGCTTTTACCAATATTCCAGCAATATCACGTGTGGGACACCAGAAATGGGGTTAACATATTGTAAACTTCGTGGAGAATCGAACCATTATCTTCGGCATGGCGAACGAACAGCTTAAATTGCTAGGCTACCCCACCACCTTGTCCGACACAGCGATCTTAAGCCCTTATGTCTTCGTGACTTCCATACAAGATCTAGGCTCTGTGGTAGGGAGTACTTGTACAACTAATATACAGGAGATGGATTGTAGTTATTCAGAAAAATGGCGGCCACAGAGGTACTTCTGTGGAGTGAGTGAGTGAGTTACTGAGTGAGTTTTAGCAGTATATTTATTGAATATTCATAATACATAAACATTCCTATAGAAATGCAGAAAAACATATAAATTCGATTTTACGGATAGACAGTTCGTGAGTCACTTAAACCACATTGGACATTGAAAAAATGAAGAATAAAATGATAATAATGGATATTTGTTACTGTTTTCTTCATCAACGTTTGTCTCACCCATCTGTGATTAAAACTATTTGCTATAAGACATGAGATCCAGTGTTTGGTCAATGTGCTAACTTTATGAATGACATGAAAAGCCATAAACAGTACCAGAAGTTGGCCTGTAACAGATATTGTGTTGTGTGATCGAATTATGTTCACATACTCTTAAAAAAAGCAGGGGAACCTGAACTTTAAATTTAGATAGGAAGTACAAGAGTCAAGAAAAGCTTCAAAGACCGACATCTTATGAACGCACAGCCATTTCTCTTGATCACCAACCCTAAACATACAATTATGGGATGCGTGCACAACGCAGTAGCCCCATACACGTGCATCGGGTGTCATTCTGGATTTTGACGGTTTTCAAAGCTAGTCGATAAATCACTGTAGACCATCGTTTTTGACAATCATCTTGCATCTGTTATACAGTTGTTTGCTGGAATCACATACAACTGAATGCAAATCGCATACACATGCAAATTTCACATCATACACCAATCATCCTTTTAGAGGGATTACTGTACAAACTATGGTCATCAGGAAGCGCAAGTGGCGATGCACACTAAAATGTTCATTATCATCATATCAACATTGATTTACTCCGATATATCTCCCAGCTTTATCAATCGTAAATGAAAAATAAAATCCACCTACTTTTTATAAGAGTATATTTGAAACACGTCTCACTTTTTCAATTTGAATACCTTGACATATCGCCTACATGTAACATACACAAACCCGTCCCCATCAAGACACATACCACGAGGATCTTCCAGACCATCCTGTTGTGTGAGGACATCTCTGACAAACTGCCCTGACTCTGTCAGCTGAATCACCTTGTGGGAGTTGCAGTCTACAAGCAGGATATCTCCTGTGCTGGTTGTTGTGATACCCTGTGGCCTTTTCAAAGCTCTGCCCCCTGTGGGAGTGTAGGTGAAAACAGCTTCTCCTTCACTGGTCACAGATACGAGGGAATTTACTGATTCTTCACTGACTATCAAGTTGTTTTTACTGGTGACATGGATATAGTCCGGATTCTCTATGACACCCGTGTTGATAGACTTCAGTATCTTCCCTGTCATGTCCAGTATGTCCACAGAGTGAGACTGTCTATTTGTACCTGCCACCAGCTGTGAAGGACTCAGACAGGCTAGAGCGTAGTACTGTTTAGCTGTTTTGATAGTTGACAACAATACAGGATCTGGAGTAACATCCACTGTAACTATTTCCCGACTGCCCGGAACACAGACAGCTATCCGACTCTCACTTAGCTTTGCTATTTGATGAGGACAAAAGGAAAGTAGTAGATGATTACTTAGTGTGTTTGATTTTGATGTTTGATATGTTTTGATGCATTTGTTAGTGATATCTGCAACTACTGTTACTTTTATACCATCAACAGTCAACACTGTGACGTCATACAAATAAGGATCGTCATTGTCATTATCTGCCTTACAGTCAATAGTGTGATGTAGAACAGGGGTAGACTGGTGGTCACTCACACCACCGACAACGTCAACCTTCCCTAGCTGTAGTTCATCCACTGCTTTACTCAGCTTGTCCATGTCGTGAGTGAATACAACCCTTCCTGGTGCTGGTCGGTTGTCCGTGTGTCTGTTGTCTGTCAACTCACCCACTGACTCATAGACGGCATACATGTCCATCTCACAGTTGGACGTCACAGCATTGGCTGTGAACTCATACTGTTGCTGGTACATCTGCAGCTCAATCTCCTGGGATTTTATTTCTGCTTGTAATTCCTGTAATTGTTCATCGGAAGATCGGTCGACTTTATCAAGGAGTTGTTTCTCCTTCCGTAAAATAATTTCTACCACTTTCTTACGTAATTGTCTGATTTCATCTTTTATACTTTGCGCATTGGACTCTATTTCTTCAATTTGAGATTTCCTGAAAATTATTCTGTTTTCTGAAGTTGTCATTTTGATTTTCAGTTCTTGGTTTTGATTTGACAGGTGTTCTCTGATTACAGGGGTCATGTTATCTAAAGTATCAACATCGTCACATTTCCTGTGTTTTATACTGCAGCATATATGACAAATGGCCACCCTACAATCCTTACAGAACAACTCGATCTGTTCGTCTTTGTGGATTTTACACATGAAGCGTTGCTTGGCTTTTCTTTTTGTGGTATCAGACACGCCCACAACTTCATGGTCACGTAACATCGTCATCATGTTGTGCATCTTCAGACATCCATCACAGAAGACCTCGTCACAGACGGAACACCACGAGGTGGCAGGAGTTGTCTTCCCTTGTGTTTTGCAAACACTGCAGATATTTACAAGGGCCGCTGTAATGGCAAAGAACAAGCTGTTTTTGTTCTGGATAATGGAACACATATATAAGTGTATTGAAATTTCCTAGAATCAGTTACATTGTACAATAATTAACTTAGAGACAAATGATAGTGTTTAATTGAATTTCAAGACAATAAGTATTTGAGAAGAATCAATGCAAATGTCCATAATAAAAGTCGACTAATGTAATGAATTGACAAGATACCAAACACCAGAAATATTTAAATAGTGTCAAATGAAATATTTCATAAATCATTCATTGAGTGTATATATTCATTCAATCTTAAAATTACAACAAAACACAATTTTACATATTTCCACAACATTTAAAAAAATAATCATTGAACGTCAAGTGTCAATTCGTTACCTTTGCTCCCTGGTCCAAAGTCGTCCATCAGCCCCTGTATGACGTGGCTTGGTTTCAGCTGACTGAACCACTCCTCTACTGGACTGTCAGAGGTGGTCACCTTCGTCAGTTGTCTACAGGAGGGACATGGGATGGACTTGGCTTGTATTGCTTCAGGCTGTGTGTTGGTGTATTTCAGCAGACAGGACTTACAGAATGTGTGATTACACTGAAGTGTGGCAGGGTCTGTGAACACCTCAGTACAGATGACACAGGTAAGGTGGTTGTCTGTCAATATTTTGGCAGCCGCCATTATCTGAAGAGGAATATACGGTTTAAATATATATGAACGCGGCTTTTGCAGTTTTAAAGAGAATATGGTCTAAAACAACAAAACTGTTTTGCCTTCTTGAAACGTTTAAATGTAAGCAACATCCCGACATTAAAAGGCGTAATATCTGAATAAGACATGCGCAGTGATAATATAACTGACGACAGAAGACGACAGCTCCTTGCACGAAAGATATTCTACATTCTTCAGTGCCGCTGATGTGAAAGGGGGATAACTCTTGTGGCTTTAATTCATATTCTACAACGGTAGAATGTACAGGTGCCATACATGTAATAAAACCTTTAAATCGCGACCATCGCTACATTATTATGAGAACAACGTACACAATGAACAATGAACACCTGCACATATACATTGATACATATCATTTATCTCTGACAGCTCAAGTAAACAGTCGTCTGCTCTATGTTCGTGTCGCTGCAGTGCATATATAAGTTGAGTTTTACTGTCATCGACGTTCGGGCAGCGTTTGAACAGAGAATATTTTACAGACTATCTTATAATTAACAACCAATGATCATGTCACATTGTACCAAAATATTAAAAATGACGTAAATTTCTCGATTCTGACCTCCATGCAGATTTTTACACCGATAACCCAGAATATCTATTTGGAGTGTACATGTTTTGGATCATTTCGCAGGTTCGATCCGTTGTTCGTACATTCATCATTAGAATTATAATATTCGTTGAAATGATTCTTGGTGTCAATCACACATAGAATATTAGACAATGAAGACACACTCGAAGATTTCTAATAACAATTAAATTCAGTGACTAAAGCATGGTCATTAGGGCATTCAAAGTCACAATTATTTTAAAAGACCAAGGTGCTAGGTGCTTACAAGTTTGTTGTCTTTCTTAAAAATATCCCTATTTTTCTGAGGCATTATTTAGAAAAGTAATTTTCACATGTAATTGAAATGGGCCTCAGTCCTATTAAAAATACTCACTTGATTGATTATGATATTATAGATTTATTCTATCTTTTGTTAGCGTAGAAATGCAAAACGTTTGAGACTTATATTATAGAACGTTGCGCAAAACATTACTTTACATCAAATATAAGTTTCGTTGTAAATCGCTAACGCGTAAATTATGATTATTGAACAAAAATATTCAAAAGGTATAGAAATATTATAAATAAACACTAAGAACGAAAGATATGAAATATGATACATGTATTTGAAATGATTATTACGTCAGAGGTGCCCGGACTTGAGGAAGTTTGGCCTAGGTGTATTGTGTACTTGATTGCTATGTTTAACTTGCCAGTTGTAGTTAACGAATCATGAATAGCAAATAATGGTTTCATAATATTGATGTTCATAAAATTTGCGATAGAATTATATACATCTTATGTTAAATGAAGTGACGTACATAACTTTAGTTGTATAACTGATGATACGTTAACGATGGTTTTCAATGTTTGGATTATTTTTTGGTTATTTCTCAGCAAAAGATTATCTGCCCTTCACTCCACATAAAAAGGAAATACAATTTCGATAGCCCTTTCGAATTCAGAAAGTCATGAACACTTATAATAGAAATGCTACCATCCACAATTCGTTGTCGGACCTTTAAAACATCTGTGGATGAGCGACAATAAGATGACAAATAATAGTCTAACAGTCTGAAACAAGAACACAGTGGTAACAGTGGAAAGTCGCCATCAGTAACTCTCCCTACAGTGCCATATGTATTTCCTGCAGCGTACATCAGATCGTACAGTCTACATTTTGCCACGTTTCTCACTAAATGTAAAGAGATAAGCATTAAAACTTCACTCTGGACGTACTTTGTTGTAAAAGTCAACAGAAGCACCGTGTGGTCATCACTCGCGTTATATCAGGAGTAAAACAAGCTTATTCGAGATCGCTACGTTAGCTTCAGTCGGGGAGCCGCTTGAAATAGACATTTATGACAAGAATAGAAATATTATCATTATTATCTGATTCTAAATATGCGGAGAAAGACTCTATATTGTCATATTCAAAATGTTGCATTTATCAAAGGTGGGGAATACCATAAACTAACCGTTTACGTGACTGACTGACTGACTGATTTTGGTTTTACGCCGCTTTTAGCAATATTCCAGCAACATCACGGCGGGGGACACCAGAAATGGGCTTCACACATTGTACCCATGTGGGGATTCGAACCCGGGTCTTCGGCGTGACGAGCCAACGCTTTAACCATTAGGCTACCCCACCGCCCCCCGTTTACGTGAAGCCTGGGTTGTCCATGGAAAACAGTACAGTGGAAAATGGGTTGTTGCAAAGGTGCAACATCTGGTTTTCATGTACAGTCGAATAGCTATTGGAAAGGGGGAAAAGTCGTTTGACCTATGTACACAACATTGATGGAAATGACTGGAGAAAATAGGAATAAAAATCATATTCTTTTTAAAATACACTGACCATTTATTGAGGATGGATACAAAAAAAGTTTTCCTGATTTAATTTTTTAAAAACCTAAACCCTGGGTATTGTTTTAAGCAAAGATCTGAATCATCTGATTGAAAATAGTTTGACTGGATTCAAACCAAAAGTAGAAGAACAAAGTCTTTTCCATTACGGGTTAATTTCAACATGCACGAGGTTTTCTAAACACTGTTTCATTTTTCTAACGGAGAATGAGTAACATGTGTCACTAACGGATGTCTGGGACTTCAGCAGCTGAAAGAACCTGTTCACCCAAAGATCCGTTCTGGGTTAATTCATTGTATTATTCTAAAACAGCGAGTATCATGTATATTTTGTATTGGTAAAATGCTGTATAAATCCCACCTTTTTCGCTTGTTTGTAAATAGTGGAAGTACATCACAAAGTACTATTAGGAAATATAGGGGTGTTCTTAAAGTAGTGAATGTTCAGGAACGCATCCACACACGTTTGTAAACTGTCACGATTGCATATTTAAAGGGACATAACTCTGCGATATCAAGTGTATCGCCACAAAGCCGTGATGTTCTGTACTGATTTGTCTTAAAACTCCGTGTTAATGAATGTTGATAACACAAACACTTTATAGAAGGGCACCGAGATGGGTAGTCATTTTCAGCACTGACATTTCAGCAGCTGACACGACACTGGTACATAGGTTAGTCCATGTTGATTCCAAGTCTACTTTCTGTATTAAAGCGAAACCTCTGTCCTAACCTGTGCTGAAGTGAAATAACGTTACCTTACCCTACTCCCCAGATAACAGTCCAAATCAGAAGGAATGTTTGCTAAAAACACAAGGTACTGTTATAGGTAGTAATATCTATGTTTGTATCGTGTCATATTAACGTGAGACTTACCACAATTACAACACCGTCAATCGACAGACTGTCCCCGCTCCACTTCCTGGTTGTGGTGTGTGTCACGTGACGTCGCTTGGTTCACGTGATATACTGACGACGGGTATGTGCTCGTTTCAAAGTACAAACACTTGTTTACAATAACTTTTCAAGTCTCTGGAATCAACATAACTGATATGATGAGTCTTTCGATGAGGCAGTTTTCTGAAATATGTGTAATTTGAATATCTCCAATTTATTTTTAAATCAAATCGTTGGTGAGTGTGTTACCTGGTTGTTTCGAATATGAATCGATGCTTACGTTTTTGAGTGTATATGGGTTTATAATACTTTTTTCTGTACTTGACTGGGTATTTTAATGAATTTTACTTGAGAAAACTCTTGTGTGTTTTGTGAGTATGAAGTAACAGGAAATTTTAAGCCCTATGATTTTATCAACACTGCACGTTGAGTTGTTTAGTCAGTGCAGGGAGACTCTATGTTGTAGAGTATCCCTGGTCAGTGTAGCGCCTTTCTATCTTCAGGTACCCTTGCCCTACATGGAAAACAAGACTTGTATGTATGTTATTCCAGTTTGTACATCTAAAATATTCAAACTATGTTTATCGTTTATAGTTTCGTTTGATATCATGATCCATCTCTCTGTGAAATAAGGAATGGATCTATTTCTCTTAGAAATCAAAATACATTTGAACATCAAAGAAACTTATCCTCCTTGTTTAACAGCTGATAATCTTTCTGATTGGTACCATAATTACCGATACCATAACTGTTTGCGACTGTATCAAAACGTTTGTTATTTCATGGGGCGTTGGGATTGCCTAGTAGTGAAATGGTTCGCTCGTCTCGCCGAATACCCGGATTCGATTCCCAAAATGGGTAGAATATGTGAAGCTTATTTCTGGTGTTCCCCGCCGTGATATTGCTAGAATACTGCTAAAACCTGCGTAAAACCAAACGCAGTCAATCACTCACTCACTCTGAATTCCAAGTGATTCTTTTCTCTTGCCTGCTGATAAAAGTGTCGCTACCCGCACGAACTTGTAGTTATCACTATATGAGACGTTCACGTCAAATGTGTGTTGTGTTCAAGGGCTCGCCTGAGGCCGTTTGCTAAATAAACTGAATGAAGACGAATGTTGTGCTTTGTAAGAAAGAGAGTTGCCATACATGTTATATTTTGGATTACACTTCCTCAGTAGAGTACAGATTCTAGTGTTTTGTTGGGTTAAGGTCTATCCAGGATTGGACCCAATACCCCAGAGGCAGTACCTTATCACCAGCACACAAAGTCAGCTGTCTAACCCACTCAGCCTTCGCTTTTCCACAAAATGGAAGTCGAACAACTGGTAGTCTTGACCACGGTCTTTGTGAACCCTCGGATAAGCCTTTCCCATCCCATCCCCTCCCACCCGCCCCACCCAATCTGACGTCCCTCCCGTCCACCCTACCCGTTCTACCCACTCTGACGTCCCTCCCGTCCACCCTACCCGTCCTACCCACTTTGACGTCCCTCCCGTCCACCCTACCCGTCCTACCCACTTTGACGTCCCTCCCGTCTACCCTACCCACCACCTTTTATGATGATTTCAGTGCGTGGTTGGTCCCTAGCTTCCCAAGCGTACTGTATAAAGCAACTAGTAGGATCGATCGTGTGGTCAAACTCACAGACTAGTTTGATGAATGTCATCCTATACAAGGTACTGATGTCATGTTAATCACTTGATTGTCTGGTCCAGACTAGGATATTTTCGTGTTGTAAGACTTTCAGCTTTGTTTGATGCATGTCATCCCATACAAATTGCTCACTGATGTCATGGGCCAGACTTGGAAGTTTTTGTGTGGTCAGATTTGCTAACCTGTTTGATCAATGTCATCCTATTCAACTACGTCAGAGATGTAATGTTCATGACTGGATTGTCTGGTCCAGACTCGCGTTTGGATATCTTCAGACTTTTTTTACAAAACTGGACTATTGCTTGGCGAGAGGTAAACTCAAATATCTATCAAGATCCCTTGCCCAGGAACCTGATGCTGTTCCACAGAGCCATCTAAGCTCTAATTTTTATCAAAACTAAATCGTAGCGCTGTTTGTTTTGTACAACGTAACATTTTTCCTCGGAGGTGAGTGAGTTTAGTTTTATGCTGCTTTTAGCAATATTCCAGCTATATCACGGTGAGGGACACCAGAAATGGGGTTAACATATTGTAAACTCGTGGAGAATCGAACCCTGATCTTCGGCGTGGCGAACGAACGCTTAAACCCCACCCCACCACCCTGCGATCTTAGCCCTTATGTCTTCGTGACTTCCATACAAGCTCTAGGCTCTGTGGTAGGGAGTGCTTGAACAACGAATATACAGGAGATGGATTGTAGTTATTCAGAAGAATGGTGGCCACAGAGGTACTTTTGTGGAGTGAGTGAGTACTTTTGGGTTTAGCAGCATTCAAGCAATATCACCATGGGAAACTCGAGAAATGGGCTTCGCACATTGTACCCATGCGGGGAATCGGCGTGACAAGTGAATGCTTTAACCACTTGGTTACCCCACCACCCTGTCCCACACAGCTATCTTAGCCCTTATGTCTTCGTGACTTCCATACAAGATCTAGGCTCTGTGGTAGGGAGTGCTTGTACAACCAATATAAGGGAGATGCATTGTAGTTATTCAGAAAAATGGTGGCCACAGAGGTACTTCTGTGAATTGAGTGAGTGAGTGAGTTACTGAGTGAGTTTGGTTTAGCAGTATGTTTATTGAATATTCATAATACATAAACATTCCTATAGAAATGCAGAAAAACATATAAATTCGATTTTACGGATAGACAGTTCGTGAGTCACACTTAAGCCACATTGGACATTGAAAAAATGAAGAATAAAATGATAATAATGGATATTTGTTACTGTTTTCTTCATAAACGTTTGTCTCACCTCTGTTATTAAAACTATTTGCTATAAGACATGAGATCCAGTGTTTGGTCAATGTGCTAACTTTATGAATGACATGAAAAGCCATAAACAGTACCGACGTTGGCCTGTAGCAAATATTGTGTTGTGTGATCGAATTATGTTCACATACTCTTAAAACAAAGCAGGGGAACCTGAACTTTAAATTTAGATAGGAAGTATAAGAGTTAACAAAAGCTTCAAAGACAGACATCTTACGAACGCACAGGCATTTCTCTTGATCACCAACCCTAAACACAACGCATGGGATGCACGTGCACAACGCATTAGCCCCATACACGTGCATTGGGTGTCATTCTGGATTTTGACGGTTTTCAAAGCTAGTCGATAAATCACTGTAGACCATCATTTTTTACAATCATCTTGCATCTGGTATACAATTGTTTGCTGGAATCACATACAACTGAATGAACATCGTACACATGCAAATTTCACATCATATACCAATCATCCTTTTACAGCGATTACTGTACAAACTATGGTCATCAGGAAGCGCAAGTGGCGATGCACTCTAAAATGTTCATTATCATCATATCAACATTGATTTACTCCGATATATCTCCCAGCTTTATCAATCGTAAATGAAAAACAAATCACCTACTTTTTTTGAAGAGTATATTTGAAACACGTCTCACTTTTTCAATTTGAATACCTTTACATATCGCCTACATGTAACATACACAAACCCGTCCCCATCAAGACAGATACCACGAGGATCTTCCAGACCATCCTGTTGTGTGAGGACATCTCTGACAAACTGCCCTGACGCTGTCAGCTGAATCACCTTGTGGGAGTCGCGGTCTACAAGCAGGATATCTCCTGTGCTGGTTGTTGTGATACCCCGTTGATACATCAGAGCTCTGTCCCTTGTGGGAGTGTAGGTGAAAACAGCTTCTCCTTCACTGGTCACAGATACGAGGGATTTTACTGATGCTTCACTGACTATCAAGTTGTTATTACTGGTGACATGGATATAGTTTGGATTCTTTATGACACCCGTGTTGATAGACTTCAGTGTCCTCCCTGTCATGTTCAGTATGTCCACAGAGTGAGACTGTTCTTATGTACCTGCCACCAGCAGTGAAGGACTCAGACAGGCTAGAGCGAAGTAGCTTTTAGTTGTTTTGATAGTTGACAGCAATACAGGATCTGGAGTAACATCCACTGTAACTATTTCCTGACTCACCGGAACACTGACAGCTATCCGACGCTCATTTAGCTTTGCTATTTGACGAGGACAATTGGAAACGTATAGACGATTACTTAGTGTGTTTTGTTTTGATGTTAGATATGTTTTGATGCTGTTGTTAGTGTAGTCTGCAACTACTGTTATTTTTATACCATCAACAGTCAATACTGTGACGTCAAACAAATCAGGACCCCCACTGTCATCATCTGCCTTACAGTCAATAGTGTGATGTAGAACAGGGGTAGACTGGTGGTCACTCACACCACTGACAACTTCAACCTCCCCTAGCTGTAGCTCATCCACTGCTTTACTCAGCTTGTCCATGTCGTGAGTGAATACAACCCTTCCTGGTGCGGGTCGGTTGTCCGTGTCTCTGTTGTCTGTCGACTCCTCACCAACAGACTCATAGACGGCATACATGTCCATCTCACAGTTGGACGTGACAGCATTTACTGTGAACTGATACTGTTGCTGGTACATCTGCAGCTCAATCTCCTGGGATTTTATTTCTGCTTGTAATTCCTGTAATTGTTTATTGGAAAACCGATCAACTTTAACAAGGAGTTGTTTCTCCTTCCTTAAAATCACTTCTACCACTTTCTGACGTAATTGTCTGATTTCATCTTTTATACTTTGCGCATTAGACACTGTTTTTTCAAGTTGAGATTTCTTGAAGATAATTCTCTTTTCTGAAGTTGTCATTTTGAGTTTCAGGTTTGACAGGTGTTCTCTGATAACAGGGATCATGTTATCTAAAGTATCAACATCGTCACATTTCCTGTGTTTTATACTGCAGCATGTATGACAAATGGCCATCCTACAATCCTTACAGAACAACTCGATCTGTTTGTCTTTGTGGATTTTACACATGGAGCGTTGCTTGGCTTTTCTTTTGGTAGTATCAGACACGCCGAAAACTTCATGGTCACGTAACATTGTCATTATGTTGTGCATCTTCAGACATCCATAACAGAAGACCTCGTCACAGACGGAGCACCACGGGCACCGATGGCAGGACTTGCCTTCCCTTGTGTTTTGCAAACACTGCAGATATTTACAAGGGCCGCTGTAATGACAAAGAGCAATCTGGATTTTCTTCTGGGTAAAGGAACATATTCATTAGGGCATGGAAATTTCCTAGAATCAGACGCACTCCAAGTAGATTAACTTAGATACAAATGACGGTGTTGGAAAGTTGATTTTCAAGACAAGAAGTATTTGAGAAGTAATCAATGTCGAAAATAAATGTCGTTAATGTATCGGGTTTACAGAAAAGCAAACACTTGAAAAATTGAAATAGTGTTCTCAAATCAAAATATCCATAAATTATTCATGGAGTGTATAAACTCATTCAATTTAAAAATTACAACAAAACACAAATTTTGTTCCACAACTGACTCAAACGTATTATACATATTTCCACAACATTTAAAAATAATCATTGAACGTCAAGTGCCAATTCGTTACCTTTGCCCCCTGGTCCAAAGTCATCTATCAGTCCCTGTATGACGTGGCTTGGTTTCAGCTGACTGACCCACTCCTCTACTGGACTGTCAGGGGTGGTCACCTTCGTCAGTTGTCTACAGGAGGGACATGGGATGGACTTGGCTTGTATTGCTTCAGGCTGTGTGTTGGTGTATTTCAGCAGACAGGACTTACAGAATGTGTGATTACACTGAAGTGTGGTAGGGTCTGTGAACACCTCAGTACAGATGACACAGGTGAGGTGGTGGTCTGTCAGTATCTTGGCAGTCGCCATCTGAAGAGCAATACATGGTTTAAATATGTCGTTTTGTCGCTTTAAAAAGAATGTGGTCTGATACAAGAAATGTGTTTTGCCTTCTTCAGACGGCTATTCGATAGATTCTACCCGAACGTCAAAGGCGTAACATCTTATTGACGTGCAGTTAGTGTGCATGTAACTGTATACGGAAGAACCTCGTTGCACGAAGGAAAGGCGAAAATATCTTTTGACTTTAGCTTCATCCATTTATGAGCAATACACGTACACAACATCGAGTCAAATATCTTGAAAAAATATCAATAAAAATCATATTAAGCGAAAGTAGAAGAACAACGTCGTTTCCAGTACGGGTTAATTTCAATATGTATGATGTGTGGGTTTAAAGACTTTAATACCCGGTTTCATTTTCGAACGGTTAATACTAGTAGGTAATATGTGTCAACAGATGTGTCAACTGGAGACTAGCTCCTTGTTAATTATTGTTTTATTTCAAAACAGTCAGTATCACATACATTTTGTATTGGTAATTAGGAGTATAATTCCACCTTTATTGCTTGCTCCTAAATAGTGGCAGTTGCTCATAAAGTACCACTCGAAACTATAGGAGTGGTACCTGCAGTGAATGTTGAAGTGTCAAAAAGGCGACACGTTCGTATACTGTCACTTAATCTGAACCTACAATTCTGGATGCATGAGGTTCTTTTAACTGAATAAAGTAAGTAACACACATACATACGCGCACACGCAAGCGCTCACCTACGCACAGACATATCAAAAGCCATGAAGCTGCAGTAGATGGTATTGCATAAGGAAAGTTGAAAGGGACGTAACTCTGGTGAACCCTTGTGTATCGTCATGAAGCCCATGATCGACTTGTCTTTAAAACTCCATGTTACCTTATGCTGATTACAACAATAGTTTGTAAAAGGGCACCGATATAAGAGCCATTTTCAGAATTGAAATTTCAGCAGGTGACACTATACCAGAACATACCTTCCGCATCTCCCCCAACAACATCCCACAATTAAAAGTATGTGCTAAAAACTCAAGCTACCTATATTTTATAGTAATATCAACATCATGAGCAGTTGGGAGACGGTGACATGTGCCAACCTGATCAGTGAGCCTGATCCCCCGATCTCGCCTCTTACGACCAGTTCTAACCCGGATCTTGTGCTCAAACAAAATTGAAATACCACTCGTACTCACCACTAAAAAACATCCAACAATTAAACGAAATCTTTGCTAAAATGCAAGGTATGGTTATAACTTTGTTTGTATTGTGAAATATTAACGTGTGACTTCCCACAAGAACTACACAGTGAATCGTAAGACTGGCCACCTTGTACTTCCTGGTTGTTATTGTTGTGCGTGGTGTCAGGTGACATGGCTTCGTTCACATGATTACAAAGTACAAAAGTCAAGATAACACACCCACTGAGTATGTTGATTAGGTTTGACATTTAAATAAGTTGCTTAGATATGAATTGCATCTGTACTGAGTTAAAATGATAAGACATAGTTGTGTTATTACTGATCTTTCCTGTGCTTAAATTTTCAGCACACTTGTGTAGATATCACGTATAAGGAAATGTAAAACGTTATGATTTTAGCTGGTCGGAAGATACGCTGCATGTTAAGCTGCTAAGTCAGTGTGCGCGCTTCTTTCTAGAGATAACCTGGTCCTACTTGCGTTACAAATCTTGTATACTTGTTACTTCAGCTTGAATATATGACATATTCAAAGTATGTACGTCGTTTATATTTTGGTTTAATATCATGCTGCATCTACCTGTGAAATAATAAACACAGAGATTTTTGTCATGTTTGCGACTGTTATCAGCCGAAGAGCTTTTCAATAAGGTTCATAATTTCTATATCCAATTCCATTTTCATGTTTCTTTTGCCTGCTGTTTATAGTGTTGTTCATGGAAAGGAAACTTCAACAAATTGATGCTTTTCACGACACAATGTTTTGGTGAAACGGAGATCACTAACCTTTTACGATTAGTACTTGAACACACGCTCATCTCATCCACTCTGACGTCCCCCCAAACCCACCCTGACACCATACCCACCATCTCAGGACTCACTAGGTAGTATTAGATCGTAAGCTTTGCTATAGTACAGGGCTAACAGGATGTACAGTGTAGCAGCAAAATAACATGTGGACATTTGTGGATTAAAACGCTAATTATTAATGCTGTCTTTATTTATTTGATTTGCCTGCAGACAAATCAGTGAATAATAAATATTGTTGTTTTTCATGTTGGTCGTTGCTGAGAATTCTTCAAATATGTTGGGTGGTTTAATATGTTTGACTGGATTAATAAAGGCCACATGGACTAATTGAAATGTCAGCATCTCAGTGGGAATCCAGGGTATAGGTTTTTAATATACTCGTATCCTAATCAAATTGAAATTAGAGGATTTCGTTTGATATTTAATTTTTGTTGATCTTTGCTTTATGAATATTGCCATTGAGAACAATGACATCGTTTTGAAATTTCCGTAATGTCTGAAATTTTGGAACGAGGTTTCAAATGAAAAAAGTGGTATCAAATATTGGCTTATATTTGACCCATTGTTAGTTTGATCACTCAGGTTCTAGGTTTGAATCCTCATGGTAGTATCAAATATTGCTCGTGATGGGACATAATGTTATATATATATGCAATGTTGATATAAGAACACAGTTAATTTTCACATCAAAATATACTTTATTAAATTATTTTGTTGGTTTTGGTCAAAGTTTTATTTCATATACTGCTTTCTTTCCCATTGTAATCTCAACTACGTTAGTTCCATGTGAGACAGGGAAAGTGCCCTTGAAAACATGTTGGCCATTATATCGCAAAAAGAATATTGAGTCATTATTAGGTGTAATTTCTTGAGCATTCTCTGTGGAATTCAAACATTCCAAGATAAAGGTGATACTTTGGCAGTCCAGATTAAAAAGTATTTGTATTTATTATATGACATAAAAACGATTTATTGTTGGGTATTTTGACAATCCGTGAAACAGTGTAGAATAAAATTGATGTTGTCATTATTTATGTGCTTGTAAGAAATTTCAGTTACCTGATCTTATTGATATATTTAATATTTTGATTCACCCAAAATTAATTTCACAAATAATAATTATATTCATTTTAGGTAAGTTTCCAAGATTAACCATACAGTTTTGGAAAAACCAACTGTTTAAAAAAGGAATGACCTAAGGGGTACTTACGAGTAAGACTGTTAAACTGTGAATATGTTGTTGTCTGTTGTTCAGTGCATTAAACCATGCAGCAAGATTTATTTATTTTATTGAGCAGTTAATATATTAAAATGTTGAAAATTCATGTTATGTTTATAAGAAACTTTCTCAAGTTTTAATGTTAGATTTGCATAATCATCAATTTCTGGCTGGGTTAGTAATATAATTAGTTATTTTATTACCCGTTTGATTAGGGAACTAGTCAGACTGAATCACCTGTAGAAGAGTGACAAGCACCTGATGAAATCGGCACTGACACTGACGACGTCAATATCGACATGCCACGCCAGTTTCACGTCCATCAGTCGCAAGTCTTCGATTCATCTCAGCAACTTGAATGCAAATGTTGACACCAAGATGTCCCATGTGTGAAATGGTTTTGTTTCCTTGTTTCTATATTGTTTCCTCATTGTTACTGATTATTCCGATACAGTTTTGGAAAAACCAACTTTTTAAAAAAGGAATGACCTAAGGGGTACTTACGAGTAAAACTGTTAAACTGTGAATATGTTGTTGTTTGTTGTTTAGTGCATTAAACCATGCAGCAAGATTTATTTATTTTATTGTGCAGATAATATATTGAAATGTTGAAAATTCATGTTATGTTTATAAGAAACTTTCTCAAGTTTTGATGTTAGATTTGCATAATCATCAATTTCTGGCTGGGTTAGTAATAGAATTAGTTATTTTATTACCTGTTTGAGTCGTGAACTAGTCAGGCTGAGTCACCTGTAGAAGAGTGACAAGCACTTGATGAAATCGGCACTGACACTGACAACGTCACGTCACGTCAGTTTCACGTCCATCAGTCGCAAGTCTTCGATTCATCTCAGCAACTTGAATGCAAATGTTGACACCAAGATGTCCCATGTGTGAAATGGTTTTGTTTCCTTGTTTCTATATTGTTTCCTCATTGTTACTGATTATTCCGATGTTAATGAATTGTTACCAACATACTATGGTCCATTTTATTGCATAATTCTTCTTCTAACTACCTTGGACACCGTGATGGAATGTGATACCCTTTTGTATGTTTTTATAGCATTTCTGTAGACTAGCAAGTGAACTTTGACATGGATCATTGTAGTGATGTTCTGGGTAGGGTAATGCAGTCTTGAAATTCTGGCGTGAATGAAGTTTAATTATTAGTTCCATATAATGAAATGAAAATTAGCATGTAATTGTATATGAAGTGACTTATTTCCTTTTTGCATGTTGATAAAATCATTCAAATTCTTAACATTTGTTGAATGTTAAATGTTTGAACTGATTTAACTGAAGATAATATGGCATTAGTGTTGTTGAAAGATTTTCTGCCATTTTTCATGAAAAAACTAAAATGCAGGGGAACCCACAGTATTATGAAAATAATATATGGAATATTCACTCGTCTTAAAAATAATCTACAGTCCAGTTTGCAGCAGAATGAAAATCATTACTGTTACAGCAAGCCATCAAAATTTAGGAAGGCCCTTAAGTGTTGGTCCAGAAAGAAATTGTACCCTGAAATTTTGATGGGATATCTGTAGGCGTATGTGAAAAATGTATGTATTCAAGTCCCAAAGACAAGATTGAGACTGTAGACATTACTGAGAGACAATGGCTTGTTACATTTGAATGGTTAACTGTACATAGATCACCAGGCCCAAGACAAGGCAATTGGTTTTGTGTTTGTCTGTATCACTTAGCAAGGGAAGCTGTAATATATTTCCAATGAATTCCAAATTGTGATGGACTTTTGAACTTTGCACTGGCTTTGTCATATTCATGAATTCTTTCAACCCTATATTTTCAAAATGGATTCTTCGAGATGTTTTCGTGGGAGAGTCTGAACCAAATTCTAGGGGTTTACTGTAGACACGTGTTGAAGTCAGTATTGCACCTTTGCATATAATGTACTGATTTTAAGGACGCAGAACAGCAGCTGATGGTTTCAAAATTTATATGGAGATAATAGTGATGATGTTGCAGCAATATTTTCCCTCAACATTAAGCAGGTGTCATAGAAAATAACAGACATACGGATCCATACATTTCTAATTGGAATGATGGATGAAGGAATAGATGACTACTATTTGGTAGGATTGTCATCACCAGCACCCTGGACCTGACAGAAATTGCAAGAGGGAGCTAAACCATATTAAGGCTATACAGAACTAAGTTCCAACTTAAAATTTCTTTCGATGGGGAACTAGTTGTGTATTCATTCCTGTTCCTGATATCGATCCTCAACAGAGCCAAATAACCAGACTCCACCTGGTAGGAATACTTTATTCAATTGTCGGGGTCTAGAGGTTTAAACCCTTCTTTTGAAAATACCTTATTCTATAACGGACGCTTATGACCAAACAAAATATTTTAGTTTTTTTAATCATGTGAAGTGTCCCTACACTCATTCCAGCGAATGTAAAAAGGGAAAATATGAAGTTCTTACGACTAAACTAAAAGTATAATTTACAAGTTCTGTTCCTCCTTGAAAATCCTGGATTGTCTTTCTAATGTTTCTGCTGAGATGACAATAGGTATTTTATTGAAATCCTGAAAATGTTGAAGCTCTTTGATGCTGAACTTGTGTCGTCACCACCTTAACCCTTCTGCTGCTGACTGGTATTACATGTTTGACATTAAAACCATTGCACTTGTAGCAAGTGTTAAAGGGTTAAGGCTGCAAGTGATGGACAGTGACTGCTAGTGTTAACCCCTTTCACTTTAACTGTCCTGTCTAGATGCTTTAACCCTTGTGATTTTCTTCCTTCTGTCCAGTGCTATTGTGTTTGATTGTGTCACAATTGAAAATAATACCTTAAACATAATATGTACAAAGCTGTAGAAAAATATCACACAATAAACAATTTGAACTTAACAGATTGTCCTGTATCAATTACTGATATCATGATTTGAGTGAGTGAGTGAGTTTGGTTTTACGTCGCTTTTAGCTATATTCCAATGATATCATGGCAGAGGACACCAGATATAGGCTTCACACATTGTATCCATGAATTGAACCTGGGTCCTTGGCGTGACAAGCGAATGCTTTAATCACTAGACTACCCTACCATCCTGTATCATGATTTCAACGTGTGGTTCATCCGCAGCTTCCCATGCTTGTTGTATAAAGCATATGGTAGGATGGTGTGGCCAGA
The DNA here is from genome assembly GCF_003918875.1 of Haliotis rubra. Lineage (NCBI taxonomy): Eukaryota > Metazoa > Mollusca > Gastropoda > Lepetellida > Haliotidae > Haliotis > Haliotis rubra. Next base: position 31,262 of record NW_025765187.1, on the reverse strand, counting down.
GTCACAGACTAGTTATAATTAGATGAATGTCGTCCGATACAAGGTACTGATGTCATGTTAATCACTTGATTGTCTGGTCGAGACTCGGAAATTTCCGTTTTGTCAGACTTTCAGCTTTGTTTGATGCATATATGACATCCTATACAAATTGCTCACTGATGATATGGGCCAGACTTTGTGTGGTCAGACTTGTCTGATCAATGTCATCCTATTCAAATACGTCAGTGATGTAATGTTCATCAGTGGATTGTCTGGTCGAAGTGACAAGTGCCTGAGAAATACTTCTTTGGTTTCTCCATGGGTACAATGTGTGAAGCCCATTTCTGGTGTCCACGGCCGTGATGTTGCTGGAATATTGCTAAAAGCGGCGAAAACCAAACTCATTCAGTCAGTCAGTCTTTGTTTTCTCTCAACTTTTCACACACACAGAGTTCCTGGTTAGAATTGGTCCTAATTCTTGTCTACATCACAACCAGGCTCTGGGATCATGAAAATAACTCTATGTTTTGTTTTAACTCTTAAGACTTAAATAAGAAAATATTCGTGCTCAGCAAAATATTTCTTTCAAGGTCCCTTGGCCAGGAACCTGATGCTGTTCCACAGAGCGATCTAAGCTCTAATTTTTATCAAAATTATCGCTATATTTGTATTGTAAAATGTCAAATTGTTCCTCGGAGGTGAGTGAGTTTAGTTTTACGCCGCTTTTACCAATATTCCAGCAATATCACGGTGAGGGACACCAGAAATGGGGTTAACATATTGTAAACTCGTGGAGAATCGAACCCGTATCTTCGGCATGGCGAACGAACGCTTAAATTGCTAGGCTACCCCACCACCTTGTCCGACACAGCGATCTTCGCCCTTATGTCTTCGTGACTTCCATACAAGATCTAGGCTCTGTGGTAGGGAGTACTTGTACAACTAATATACAGGAGATGGATTGTAGTTATTCAGAAAAATGGTGGCCACAGAGGTACTTCTGTGGAGTGAGTGAGTGAGTTACTGAGTGAGTTTTAGCAGTATATTTATTGAATATTCATAATACATAAACATTCCTATAGAAATGCAGAAAAACATATAAATTCGATTTTACGGATAGACAGTTCGTGAGTCACTTAACCACATTGGACCTTGAAAAAATGAAGAATAAAATGATAATAATGGATATTTGTTACTGTTTTCTTCATCAACGTTTGTCTCACCCATCTGTGATTAAAACTATTTGCTATAAGACATGAGATCCAGTGTTTGGTCAATGTGCTAACTTTATGAATGACATGAAAAGCCATAAACAGTACCTGAAGTTGGCCTGTAACAGATATTGTGTTGTGTGATCGAATTATGTTCACATACTCTTAAAACAAAGCAGGGGAACCTGAACTTTAAATTTAGATAGGAAGTACAAGAGTCAACAAAATCTTCAAAGACAGACATCTTATGAACGCACAGCCATTTCTCTTGATCACCAACCCTAAACACAACGTATGGGATGCACGTGCACAACGCAGTAGCCCCATACACGTGCATAGGTTGTCATTCTGGATTTTGACGGTTTTCAAAGCTAGTCGATAAATCACTGTAGACCATCGTTTTTGACAATCATCTTGCATCTGTTATACAGTTGTTTGCTGGAATCACATACAACTGAATGCAAATCGTACACATGCAAATTTCACATCATACACCAATCATCCTTTTAGAGCGATTACTGTACAAACTATGGTCATCAGGAAGCGCAAGTGGCGATGCACACTAAAATGTTCATTATCATCATATCAACATTGATTTACTCCGATATATCACCCAGCTTTATCAATCGTAAATGAAAAATAAAATCCACCTACTTTTTATAAGAGTATATTTGAAACACGTCTTACTTTTTCAATTTGAACACCTTTACATATCGCCCACATGTAACATACACAAACCCGTCCCCATCAAGACAGATACCACAAGGATATTCCAGACCATCCTGTTGTGTGAGGACATCTCTGACAAACTGCCCTGACTCTGTCAGCTGAATCACCTTGTGGGAGTCGCGGTCTACAAGCAGGATATCTCCTGTGCTGGTTGTTGTGATACCCCATGGCCTTTTCAGAGCTCTGTCCCCGGGTGGTGTGTAGGTGAAAACAGCTTCTCCTTCACTGGTCACAGATACAAGGGATTTTACTTTTCCTTCACTGACTATCAAGTTGTTATTTCTGGTGACATGGATACAGTCTGGATTCTCTATGGCACCCGTGTTGATAGACTTCAGTATCCTCCCTGTCATGTCAACAAAAGCTTCAAAGACAGACATCTTACGAACGCACAGGCATTTCTCTTGATCACCAACCCTAAACAAAACGCATGGGATGCACGTGCACAACGCATTAGCCCCATACACGTGCATTGGGTGTCATTCTGGATTTTGACGGTTTTCAAAGCTAGTCGATAAATCACTGTAGACCATCATTGTTTACAATCATCTTGCATCTGGTATACAATTGTTTGCTGGAATCACATACAACTGAATGAACATCGTACACATGCAAATTTCACATCATATACCAATCATCCTTTTACAGCGATTACTGTACAAACTATGGTCATCAGGAAGCGCAAGTGGCGATGCACTCTAAAATGTTCATTATCATCATATCAACATTGATTTACTCCGATATATCTCCCAGCTTTATCAATCGTAAATGAAAACAAATCACCCTACTTTTTTGAAGAGTATATTTGAAACACGTCTCACTTTTTCAATTTGAATACCTTTACATATCGCCTACATGTAACATACACAAACCCGTCCCCATCAAGACAGATACCACGAGGATCTTCCAGACCATCCTGCTGTGTGAGGACATCTCTGACAAACTGCCCTGACGCTGTCAGCTGAATCACCTTTGTGGGAGTCGCGGTCTACAAGCAGGATATCTCCTGTGCTGGTTGTTGTGATACCCCGTTGATACATCAGAGCTCTGTCCCTTGTGGGTGTGTAGGTGAAAACAGCTTCTCCTTCACTGGTCACAGATACGAGGGATTTTACTGATGCTTCACTGACTATCAAGTTGTTATTACTGGTGACATGGATATAGTTTGGATTCTTTATGACACCCGTGTTGATAGACTTCAGTATCTTCCCTGTCATGTCCAGTATGTCCACAGAGTGAGACTGTCTATTTGTACCTGCCACCAGCTGTGAAGGACTCAGACAGGCTAGAGCAAAGTAGCTTTTAGTTGTTTTGATAGTTGACAGCAATACAGGATCTGGAGTAACATCCACTGTAACTATTTCCTGACTGCCCGGAACACTGACAGCTATCCGACGTTCACTTAGCTTTGCTATTTGATAAGGACTATAGGAAAGTAGTAGGCGATTACTTAGGGTGTTTGATTTTGATGTTTGATATGTTTTGATGCTGTTGTTATTGTTATCTGCAACTACTGTTACTTTTATACCATCAACAGTCAACACTGTGACGTCAAACAATTCAGGCTCCCCAATGTCATTATCATCTGCCTGACAGTCAATAGTGTGATGTAGAACAGGGGTAGACTGGTGGTCACTCACACCACCGACAACATCAACCTCCCCTAGCTGTAGCTCATCCACTGCTTTACTCAGCTTGTCCATGTCGTGAGTAAATACAACCCTTCCTGGTGCTGGTTGGTTGTCCCTGTCTCTGTTGTCTGTTGACTCACCCACTGACTCATAGACGGCATACATGTCCATCTCACTGTTGGACGAGACAGCATTGGCTGTGAACTCATACTGTTGCTGGTACATCTGCAGCTCAATCTCCTGGGATTTTATTTCTGCTTTTAATTCCTGTAATTGTTTATCGGAAGATCGGTCGACTTTATCAAGGAGTTGTTTCTCCTTCCGTAAAATCACTTCTACCACTTTCTTACGTAATTGTCTGATTTCATCTTTTATACTTTGCGCATTGGACTCTATTTCTTCAATTTGAGATTTCCTGAACATTATTTTGTTTTCTGAAGTTGTCATTTTCATTTTCAGTTCGTGCTTTTGATTTGACAGGTGTTCTCTGACAACAGGGGTCATGTTATCTAAAGTATCAACATCGTCACATTTCCTGTGTTTTATACTGCAGCATGTGTGACAAATGGCCATCCCACAATCCTTACAGAACAACTTAATCTGTTCGTCTTTGTGGATTTTACACATGAAGCGTTGCTTGGCTTTTCTTTTGGTGGTATCAGACACATCCACAACTTCATGGTCACGTAACATCGTCATCACGTTGTGCATCTTCAGACATCCATCACAGAAGACATCGTCACAGACGGAGCACCACGAGATGGCAGGAGTTGTCTTCCCTTGTACTTTGCAAACACTGCAGATATTTACATGGGCCGCTGTAATGGCAAAGAACAAGCTGTTTTTGTTCTGGATAAAGGAACACATATATAAGTGTATTGAAATTTCCTAGAATCAGTTACATTGTACAATAATTAACTTAGAGACAAATTATAGTGTTGGAAATTGAATTTCAAAATAATAAGAATGTGAGAAGAATCAATGCAAATGTCGATAATAAATGTCGACTGATGTAAGGATACCAAACACCAGAAAAATTGAAATATAGTCAAATGAAAATATTTCATACATCATTCATTGATTGTATATATTCATTCCATCTTAAAATTACAACAAAAGACATTTTTTACATATTTCCACAACATTTAAAAATAATCATTGGACGTCAAGTGTCAATTCGTTACCTTTGCTCCCTGGTCCGAAGTCGTCCATCAGCCCTTGTATGACATGGCTTGGTTTCAGCTGACTGACCCACTCCTCTACTGGACTGTCAGGGGTGGCCCCCTTCGTCAGTTGTCTACAGGAGGGACATGGGATGGACTTGGCTTGTATTGCTTCAGGCTGTGTGTTGGTGTATTTCAACAGACAGGACTTACAGAATGTGTGATTACACTGAAGTGTGGCAGGGTCTGTGAACACCTCGGTACAGATGACACAGGTGAGGTGGTTGTCTGTCAATATTTTGGCAGCCGCCATTATCTGAAGAGGAATACATGGTATAAATATATATGAATGCGGCTTTTGCAGTTTTAAAGAGAATATGGTCTAAAACAACAAAACTGTTTTGCCTTCTTGAAACGTTTAAATGTAGGCAACATCCCGACGTCAAAAGTCGTTATATCTTAATAAGACATGCGCAGTGAGAATATCACTGACGACAGAAGACACCTCCTGGCACGAAAGATATTCTGCATTCTTCAGTGCCTCTGATGTGAAAGGGGGATAACTCTTGTGGCTTTAATCCATATGTTTATTAACAATACACAGTGAGTATATTCGCAGGGGGTATTCGACTGTACATGAAAACCTTTGCAACAACCCATTTTCCACTGTACAGTTTTTCAGGGACAACCCAGGCTTCACGTTCACGGTAATTACAGACAATATTTTGAATAGAACAGGCTTAACGTTTTTGTGTCGAAAGATGAAGCCTTCTTGTACCCTTAACTACTATATTTATGAGGTGACATTCATTCATCCTCTTTAACCGGATGATTTACTGTCGCATTTCAGATCACGTGATCGTGCCTTACGAAAAATTATCTAAATCTAAATCTGTCAATCAAGGTAATATAGATGGTTTATTTCATACAATTAGACATTTTCTATGCAGGCATAAGGCAGATATATTTTATAAATGCCCAATGCATGTATTGTGAAAGTCTCAAGCCTTTGTTTTGACTGAAACCAAGCTGTACGCTAAAGGGTCGTTGCTACTGTCTCGGGCTGTGGGTACGGGTAGTTGCGCCTTTGCAGAGTGACTGAGTTCTGTGATAGGTATTCGGAGTAGGTCATGTCTTGCATGCTTATTAGAGTAACATGAATAATGGTCATTTTATGAGGTGGATATGTGCGAGGTTTTGCATGTAAATTTGAAGTCATAATTATGCACATGGTTTAGAACCAGTTATCCCACAATTGTTTTACTAATTACATCACAGCTACGTCATATGTTTTGAACACTCATTCAGGAAAATAAATCGTGCTATACTAAGTTTAACATACGGGTCGATGTGGAATTATCTCTTGTCTAAATGATAAATACCCGTTTGCTTTACATGGTATGGTGTACTGCACGGCTTAAAGTCTTTCAGAAATCGATGTTGAGGCCCTAGATGAGTCTTGCCTTTGCATAAATTCGTCACATATATGTTTTCACAAGTACCCCGATTAAAGCTGCTAAACTACGACACATCAGCTTTCCATGCGATGGATGCGGGCGAAGCTTCAAAACTAAGTATGGCTTGTAACTTCACTTCAGCATCCACAAGAACATATGAAGATCCGAATGTGTTGTATGTAATAAGAAATTCAACCAACTGTGGAGTTACAACTCTCATGTAAATCAACATCATAGTTTAAGACCAGAGAAGTGTCCAAGTTGTAAGAAATCGTACTTGTCAGAGAAAGATCCTGCTCGTCATCGCAAGATCTGTTCGAATAAGGATGATGCCATGGATTAGGATGTCTGTCAGAGCGTCATGGCAAAGGATTCCATGTATGAACACCACAACGGTAGAATGTACAGGTGCCATACATGCAATAAAACCTTTAAATGGCGATCATTGCTACATTATTATGAGAACAACGTACACAATGAACAATGAACACCTGCACATATACATAAAGATATCATTTATCTCTGATAGCTCAGTAAACAGTCGTCTGCTCTATGTTCGTGTCGCTGCAGTGCATATATAAGATGAATTTTACTGTTATCGATGTTCAGGCAGCGTTTGAACAGAGACTATTTTCACAGACTTCTTATAACTAACAACCTATGATCATGTCACATTGTACCAAAATATTAAAAATGACGTAAATTTCTCGATTCTGACCTCCATGCAGATTTTTACATCGATAACCAAGAATATAAATTTGGAGTGCACATGTTTTGGATCATTTCGCAGGTTCGATCCGTTGTTCGTCCATTCATCATTAGAATTAAAATATTCGTTGAAATGATTCTTTGTGTCAATCACACATAGAATATTAGACAATGAAGACACACTCGAAGATTTCTGATAACAATTAAATTCAGTGACTAAAGCATGGTCATTAGGGCATTGAAATTCACAATTATTTTAAAAGATCAAGGTGCTAGGTGCTTACAAGTTTGTTGTCTTTCTTGAGAAATATCCCTATTTTTTCTGAGGCATTATTTAGAAAAGTAATTTTCACATGTAATTGAAATGGGCTTCGAAGTCCTATTAAAATACTCACTTGATTGATTATGATATTATAGATTTATTCTATCTTTTGTTTGCGTAGAAATGCAAAACGTTTGATACTTATATTTTAGAACGTTGTGCAAAACGTTACTTTGCATCAAATATAAGTTACGTTGTAAATCGCTAACGCGTAAATTATGATTATTGAACAAGAATATTTAAAAGGTATACAAATATTATAAATAAACATTAAGAAACGAAAGACATTAAACTTTCCATGTATTTGAAATGATTATTACGTCAGAGGTGCCCGGACTTGAGGAAGTTTGGCCTTGGTGTATTGTGTACTTGATTGCTATGTTTAACTTGCCAGTTGTAGTTAACGAATCATGAATAGCAAATAATGGTTTCATAATACTCATGTTCATAAAATTTGAGATAGAATTATATACATCTTTTGTTACATTATGTCACGTACATAACTTTAGTTGTAAAACTGATGTTACGTTAACAATGGTTTTCAATTTTTGGATTAATTTTTGGTTGTTTCTGAGCAAAAATAGGAATAAAAATCATATTCTTTTTAAATGACACTGATAATTCATTGAGGATGGATACAAGAAAAGTTTTCCTTATTTAATTTAAAAAAACTATTGTTTTAAGCAAAGATCTGAATCATCTGATTGAAAATAGTTTGACTGATTCAAACCAAAAGTAGAAGAACAAAGTCGTTTCCATTACGGGTTAATTTCAACATGCATGAGGTGTTCTAAACACTGTTTCATTTTCTAACGGAGAATGAGTAACGGATGTCCGGGACTTCAAAAGCTGAAAGAACCTGTTCACCCAAAGATCCGTTCTGGGTTAATTCATTCTATTATTTTAAAACAGCGAGTATCACATATATTTTGTATTGGTAATACGCTGTATAAATCCCGCCTTTTTCGCTTGTTTCTAAATAGTGGAAGTACATCACAAAGTACTATTAGGAAATATAGGGGTGTTATTAAAGTTAGTGAATGTTCAGGAACGCGTCCACACACGTTTGTAAACTGTCACATAATCAGAACCTACTCTTCTAGATGTATTAGGTTCTGTTAAATCTATAAGTGAGTCACACACACGCACACGCATACGCACACACACGCGCGCTCACACACACACATCCAAAGCGATGAAGATTCAGCCCATTGCATATTTAAAGGGACATAATTCTGGTGACGTCAAGTGTATCGCCAGTAGGAAATACATGCCTTGACCGGATTTACGTATGTTTTCAGATATTTCCTAACTTCGGGCACATATTTCATATGAATCTATACCTTTGAAACATATGCTCATCGTACATTTTCGTATGCACAAGAACCTCGTTCACGTATGCCATGACCGGATTGTCAAGTATTTCCAAACATGAATTGCAAAACAGATAACCCAGTAAATACATGATCATACAGTATTTCCGATGCATTCCTTTGAATTTCAATGGGTGCTGAAATTTACGATTTCGTTCTAAGTTTACCCAGGTTGGAAACATGTAAATTAACTTAGGTGGGGAAACACTTGTAAATTTTCACATGTGCAAATGTTTACACACCTTAGATATTTATGTATCATACCGGATTTCAGGGGTATGTATATGAACGGTTCATACACCTTCATGTTACCTGTGCTCAAGCAAGATGATCATTTGTTTCCATCATGTGAATTACTTGGTTCATGTAATTTCATTTTCACACATTTTAGTACGTTTGAAATCAACGTTCACGTGACCTCATTATTCTTATCATCAAAAGAGCCTGACTAAAGAAAGCGGTATTACACAAGCTAACATGGCTTATTAAGCTGCGCTCGCACTTGTTGCCAGTATCAGTTACGCTTTGTCTGCGGTGTTTGCAAAATCTTGTGAGTGGTGAACAAAGGGCGATGAGCTGCCCTTCGTCCTTGCAAGTGTCCCTAGCTGTCCCAACAGAATAGCACTTTATCTCTCTTGTAGTCCATGTAGTCTGTCTCACAGTCCCTGAACCACATTATTTTCCCTGCTGCCAAGCCCTCTCTGCAGTGCTTAAGCCCTAAATAAAGCAAATCTAGATTTCCACAGGTTCTGAATCTCTTGTCTCCCTGGGGCTCCTTTCCAATTTAAATGGGATTGTCTGTTACTATCAAAATATATATATATTCACAGACTAAGCATTAGTCTATCTCTCTTTGAGCACGGCAAAAATACGCTACACGAACCAACTCGTAATTTCTTAAGTCTCTTCAGCTCGCGCATCAGTACTGTAAAAGTTTTGGCAGTACATAATTGAATATTATTGCACTGCATGTGACCTTTCTTAATTAGTCTCACAGTGCCTGAACCATGTTATTTCTCCTTCCGCTCAGACTTTATGCTGTAATAACGCCACACAAACAATAGTTTTTATCGTGTAGCGATTATTTCTGGATGGCACAGGCGGGTGCGTTCTCTGAGTATACCATTGGCATGTTGGGCCACTGTACCTTTTGTAAAATTTGTCTTGATTGTCCTGTTTAAATTGACGATCCATGAACCCAGAGCCCGAAAGCAAATGTCACACAAGTAAATGTGATGTTGCATTGCTGCAATTTTCAATGTCGGAGAAGTCCTTCTAACAAGATATATATTCCGTTGTTTGGAGCAGGCCTATGACTATTACGCCCCAGTGTTGCTAAACATCTTGCAGACCTTTAACCTGACATAGACGCAGACCTCGCATGTTGAACTTCAGATCTGACAGGTGCCGAAAATATTGATTCCGGCAAGAATGCAATATCTCAGTGGGTTATTGTTTTCCTAGGTGAGTGGAGTGCTTTCTACAACATTGGAGATAATGGTATCGTTGTCTTCCTGATATTCCCCCGAACGGAAGCTCTACCCATTTATGGTACAATGTGTAAGTTACAGATGTGTAGGGAATAGTCTTAAGACTTTTCTACTTTGACCAGGACTCTTCGAACTTGCAACAGTCGTTTGAGAAGATCAAGAGAGAATGGGGTAGTGTGCAATGTATCTGGCGGACGTATTTGGAGAAAGTTCGAAGAATGTTTCTGTATAAATACAATAATAGAAATACCGGTTATGTTTGAAACGTACCCTCAATCTGATAGCCAGTGAGATGATTGTGAAAGATCACAATATGTATCATCATAAACGGGCCCAGATAAAAGTAGATGTCATTCATTCCCACATTATATCCCCTTTATAGACACGGGACATGGTTGCTACAGGTATCTAAAGGTATCTGCCTGTTTCACGCTACATACATGTATTCAGATTACTGAGAAAAGTAGCGACGCAGGTTCTCCTCCATCACACATATAATTGTATAGATATCCAGTGATTAGGGATAGCGCTGCAGCAACTTATTGAAATTTACGACCTACGCTATCATCTGCAGTAGTACTGCTATACCCAGCCTCGTATTTATTTCTCTCTTACATAAGGTGAAATGTCACAGGGTTGTCATGGTAACGATAATTTGTCATACTATTTATTGTCTTATTCTTTTATCTACGATTAGAATTTAAATCAGTTTTGGCGTGAGCATCTTTAGAGAAAAAAGAAGCTGTAAAACGAATATTGATGTGATCGAACCTATAGGCCTTTGTCAAAGCGCGTTTCAAGCCACCTACATAAAAAAACCTTCTTGATAATTATCTGCTAATCCATGGATATCATGGGCATGTGTTTGTGAATCATAATCAAATAGTGATGTTACGAGGCGGCCATGCCGCGTCAACAACACATGGAAACGCACGTGATTGCAATACGGGCCCCTAAACCACTGATGCTCTCGGTGACCTGGAGACACAATTCATGTGATTGAGCGTATGTAGGCAAAAGACAAAATGGATACTCGTGCTGTTATGCTTTTGAATTATTAAGTATTCCTTCTTGTCACGGGATACAAGTATACTTTCCAGTTTCAACCAAATGTGCATTCGAAGGATATCGATATCTAGGTTAAGCTATTGGAATCATATTTACAATTAAAAGACTCAAACAATGGTCAGTTGTCCAAATATTTTGTTTTCCATATCTTGTCCCAATCTGTATCCAGAGACCATACAATAGTCTATTATATAGTCTCTATTTTATCATAGTCAGAGAACGATATTATTTTCCCTTCCGCCCAGCCCTTACTGTAATCCTTACGCCCTAAATGAAGCATATCTAGATATTCCCAGGTTCAGCGTCTGTTAAAACTCACTGCAGGGTTCGTGTTACAGAGTAAACAATACCAAACACCGGCGGCTGGCGGGGACCAACATCTTCAGTAACATTTACATCTGCCAACGCTTAATTCGCAAGTGGTGAGGCAATACGCTAATGAGGCTAAGGGTCCTGTACCATGCTTGTGAAATATCTATGATGCCTTATATTTAGTCTATAATCTAAGCAAGTCTAGCTATGTATGGCTTTAAGTCACTGCTTGAAGAAAAGCTCCTTTAGAATTTGATTTGGTAAATATTAGTATTTCACTGACTCAATCACATTCGAAAACGCATAGCAGCCTATAATTCATTGTGACTACGATTAAGCCATCACTGTAAAACACAAGGGTTATTTCCTTTGAGTTAACTGACAGGCTTTCGGTATCAAATATTTAGAACTCCAGCCAAAGGTGGAAATATGGCGTTTTTGTAATGCTTTTGTTGCACTTAATGATAAGTGATTGTTAAATGTACATATGATGTTTTTGAAGGATAATCTCAGCTGACTCAGAGACTTTGCACGTGTTTTCCCCCACTCTTTCCACACCCATCCTTCAGTTTTTATGTTTGTGACATTAATTAACGGTTTCACCCAATAACAGTAAAGCATAGTTATAAAACGTTTCGGTACTTTGATAGATTAATAAGTTCACATAATATTCCATGATATTGGGATGCCAAAATGATTAACATTATTATATAATGTATAACAAATCAGACAGCAAAAAGCAAAAATTAAAAACGCATGAGCAACATAAATGATGTCAGGGAGTAAGCTTTCAATAATTACAGAAACTGCTTAGTTATCTAACTTTATGAACTAATTGCAATCACTACAGTTTTCTATAATCTACCCGAGAGATGGAATCAAAATAGGTGTACAGTATATTCCGTCGGGTAACTGAAATTTAAGAAAACGTCCGTGTGGGACAACATCTGTATTCCGAATCAAAAGAGACCATCTGACGTAGTGGTGTAACGATTCATCGATAGTATCGATGTTTGCATAGTCAACTATGCGATACGAATTCATCAATACAAAACACATTTAGGCAATACATCAGGATATTAATATCGCAAGGGCTGTGATACATCGATGTATCGCCACAAGAGACCTTATATCCCGATACTACATAAGTACTACGGAAAGTTGTAAGGAGTATTGCATTAGGAAAAGGAAGGGAGTCTCTTTGAAATTCTTCTGAAGTGATCCTTGTACTGTGAGACGAACAAATGAAAAAAAAAATTACAACGAGTTTAAGGTAGCTGGTCACGTGATCATTATCGTATTATAGTTTCAGACCATCACACTGATTACAAATGAGATATTCTTCAAGATCATTAAGGTTAACAGCTGTGTTTGTTCAAACATGCCATAGAAAGTCAAGTGAGTGTATGAGTGTTTTTATCCAACACGTGGGCGGACATACATACTTACCATTGCAGCCGCTTCACAATATATTATATGCACAAATATTCTACATACACAATGAATTTTAGCAGAGTGGGTCGTTTATGTTTCCGTAGTTCCACCAGAAGACATTTTGGATAATAAATATCACACTTTTGATATAATCATACACAATTAAGTGTTTTGCCATATATTCTTACAAACTTAGCTGCAAATACTTGCAATACTGCTGACTCACCTTTAAGCAATATTTACGTATTCACTCACTAAGTCTTTTGTCACTCCAGATGTTTTGTATGCATGCGTTGGTTATGTACAGCAAAGTATACCATGTATACAGCTTAGTATTTCTAAGTAACCCACCTTCGTCACACTTTGGTGTGAAAGGTGCCAGTTGAGTTTACACAGGACCCTTTGTGTGCCCTGTTGATACTATTTACACTCGTATATAGCCATTATGTCACTGCATTCACCATACATTACCGATTTCCATATTACATAAATACCTACACTAAGCACTTATTATCTTAACTTGACAACGACTGGTAAACATCTTTTGTATTCAATGAATAACCTGTAAACACCATTCGACAGCTTAACTACTGCACCTGTGACAAACAAATGTACTATGTGAACACCGAGAGGAGAGAGCAAGGTTCACATTCGTCATGTGGAGGCACCTTTAGGACAATTGTGCATGTAGCTATGAGAAGAAGTACCGCAACCTTGAATATGACTTAGCTCTTCGTCCAGAAAATGTATACCAGTTCAGGTATAAAAAGAGGGGTATGGTCTTACAACAGCACGTAGCTCTCTTGATTCCACCAGCGAGATTCTGACTTGGTTTCTGTTAAGCCCGGCAAAGCCATAACATACCATTACATTGATTAAATTGCTACAGTTCACAGAGGTGTCATAGCTCAGCACAGTTATCATTGAGGTATACAGACCAAAATAATGTTCAACACGACCCTTATGAAACTACGTCAGTGTTAAGTATCATGTGCACACATCGCACGTTGATAATGTTTTTCTCAAACTAATACATCGAAGTGTTCAAACTAATACATCGAAGTGTCCAAACTAACACATCCAAGTGTTCAAACTAATACATCGAAGTGTTCAAACTAATACATCGGAGTGTTCAAACTAATACATCCAACTGTTCAAACTAATGCATCGAAGTGCAAAGAAAGGAAACCCTGGTCGGTTGCAAAGCTTTATATTTAGTTATTGTTGAGAGCTTGCCATGTGTGAGCCCGGCCTTTTTTCCATGATGGTAGCTACGCCCCTGTTTACCTTCGTCCTTTATTTTGCGCAAGGTACTGACAGATATACCAGTAGCATCGCTGGCATTTTTGAGTGCATTGTGTGTGCTGTCGGAAATAGTACACATGTATTGAATGACATTGTAGGCAACCTCACGTGTTTGTGAATGAATGACTTGACCCCGTTTACCCGATTTAGAGTGCGACATGATAAGTTTCAAATACCTGCAGAGTTTAATACTCTTTTAACAGTCCACTTTACAAGATACTAGTATACACATGCTCGAGCAATAACACAACGTTTCCGAATCATTGCGTAGAAAGAATTACTGCAAGGATCACAAAAATCACGTGCGCGAAGATTTCACACCTGTTCCCCATTCGAGTAGGTAGTGGATCAGTTCACGGCACGCTCCCAGCTCTCCTTTCACAAATGCGTCTTTTGTGCACCTCATTCTAATGTTGGTTAGACAGTAGGAATATTTGTTTGTATCTATTACATGAACAAAGGAGTTGGTGTAGAAGTGATAGAGTGTGAACATTTCAAAATCTGTGAACTGTACAATACTTGTCTTCAAGTAATTGAAATATGTTTTAGATGTTTGACAAATAACACCATTTATTCACAACTTCCCAAAGGAATCTTCAGTTTCAAATTTATTTTAAGGCGTGCTGAACATGTTTGACTGCACCTTCTTCAAAATGAAATGCTGAAAATTTATGAGATCAACAACTCTTTAAGTGTGTGTGTAAATGTAACAAGTGTACCTAAGGTCAATTATTTAATCTATAATGTAATTTCCATTACAAAATGTATAAACGGTATTACCTACTGATCAGAAATGCTTATCAGTACCCCACCGCCACCACCCAACCCTAGGCCTACCCCATACCACACCCTCTCCCTCACACACACATGCACACACACACTACCTAACATGCATATCGCTCTGGCCCATAGACCCAATATTGTAACCTTTTAAACAGACATCAAGTGTATGTCAAGAAAGGCAGGCACATTAATAGTGGTGCTCAGTCATGGGTATCACATCGTCATGTGTTTCTAATGATCTCCGTGCATTATGGCGTGGTTCGACGCGCTAACGAACCCGATGTGACAGTTACATTACAAAACCATTGAAATACATGTTAAAGTCGTGTTAATCTTGTAACACTATATTTACCCATTACCAACTATTTACGCGTGTACTAAATATATGACAAACCTAACCCTGGTCATACGAGATTTCAAAGGTATTGAAATGCATGTCCTACAATCACAGCATTTACATACATTACACATGCTAGAAAACACGTGAAAACAATGGCCAGATTTACACACCTGTAAAATACAAGTAAATACAGAGTTGAGTGTTCGTTCATTTTAACACCCCTTTAAACTTGTGTAAATCTGACAGCCAGATGATACGTAGATTTAAAACGTTGTTCATATGGCCGCCGGATGAAACGTATATTCCCTAATGTTAGTAAATTTAGGTAATACAGACATTTTGTGTGGTGTTAGTAGTTAAACTGTTCGCTCGTTACGCCGAATGTCCAGGTTCGATTCCTCACATGGCTACACTATGTCAAGCCCATGTCTGGTGTTCATCGCCGTGATATTGCTGTAATATTGTTAAAGCTGCGTAAAAAACAACTCACTCACTCTTTCGTAAGCTATAGCTAGTTGCGGGTACAGCAACGTGCAGTGAACTTGTCACAGTACTGTGACTATGTGTCCTAGTCCACCCAGCTGTGAATGGGTACCTCGTTAGGATTAGAAAGCCGCAATACCTCGGTGCGCCTAATGGCTGCAAGAGTTGTATACTACCCAGAGAGTTGAGATTGATAATACGATGTGCCGTTGAGATTGACATCCAATGATCGAGGGGGAAAAATACCAGCGCCTTGAGCATGCACTAGTTGCGTGGATATGTGCGCTATATAAATATCCTATATCCTATGAGCAGACTATCAGAAGTACATACATACCTGTACATTCAGTGTTGGACGTGTTGATCTCATCCAAAATTAGTTCCTAGACCTGAGACCATGATACTCGTTCCCCGTTAAGGAATCGGCCAAGGAAGCACTCGGAAGTGACGGTCACCTTTGTTGTGAAACCTTAATCATGCACTTAGACCAAATGTGTTTTCGAGGACTTGAGATCGTATACGGGAAGAGTTACTTCCCTTAGACCATCCTGAAGGGATGACGTCAGTTTATCAGTATTAACAAAGATAGTGGGTTCTCTGGTTTTGATGGTTCTCTGTTCTAGTGTCACAGTCTAATAACATCTCCGTGGAGAAAGTATGGATTTCAGCTTCTGTATTATGAAGGAATCGACGTTTCGTTAATAGTCATAATGTTAAAGGAGGGCAAGTAGGTAATCTGAGCTGATAGGTGATATCGCCACGAGTGAGTGAGTGAGTTAGCAATATTCCAGCGATTTCAAGGCAGGGGACACCAGATATAGGCTTCACACATTGTACCCATGAATGAAACAAGGGTCTTCGGCGTTACAAGCGATTGCGTTTACCACTATGCTACCACACTGCCCTTTATCATGATTTCAACGTCTGGGTTGTCATCAGCTTCCCATGCTTGCTGTATAAAGCAAGTAGTAGGATGGTGTGGTCAGACTCACAGACTTATTTGATGCCTGTCATCCGATACACATTACTCATTAATCTCACTTTAATCACTGGATTGTCGGGTCCATACTCGGTTATTTTCGTGTTGTCGGACCTTCAGACGTGTTTGATGCACGGCATCCCATATAATTTGCTCCTTGATGCAATGTTAATCATTGATTGTCTGGTCCAGATTCAGTTGTCTTCAGACCATTATCACAAAACTTGATTATTTCTTAGACAATGAGCAATAAACATACAACAAGAATGGGCAACATTCCTCTAGATGAGATGCGCTCTAATCCTAACCCTGACAATAAAATGACAAGTGCGTGAGAAATACTTTTTTCGCAACGTCTCACACGCACTCATGCACCCACAGAGAGATAGTTCCAGGTTAAAACTGGTCCTGATTCTTGTAGTCTACATCACCAGACTCCGGGATCATGAAATAACTTAAGTCTATGTTTTGTCTTAACTCTTAAGATAGAGACCCAATTGAGAAAATATTCGTGCTCAGTTAATATGAACTAAGATCTCGTGAAGATCCCTTGGCCAGGAACCTGGTGCCGTTCCACAGAGTGATTTTTGCTCTTAGGTGATTATAACTTCCATACCTTAACTTAAACTTAGGACAGTCGTAGGGCTAAGTTTGTTTTTGTATAACCACGCAGCTCTTACTCTTTCTTGGTTGGTTAGTTGGTTGTTTAGTGGTTGTTTAACGCCACACTCAGCAATATTCCAGCTGTACATAATTGTGTCTGGACCAGACAATCCAATGATCAACATCATGAGCGTCGATCTACGCAATTGGGAGCCCATGACGTGTCAACCAAGTCATCGAGCCTTACCATTCACTCCTCTTACAAGCATGGGTTACTGAAGATCAATTCTAACCTGGATCTTAACGGGTCTCTTTCGTAGTACTCGGGCAGGATGAATCATTAAAATCACTGGTTTGTCTGGTCGACTAACTCTTTTATCTTCATACTGAATGTGCTGATTAACAATACACAGAAGAGTTGTTGCTTCTTGTTTTACGCCGCACTCAGCAATATTCCAGCTATATGGCGGCGGTCTGTAAATAATCGAGTCTGGACCAGTCTATAGCAAAGTCTATTAATTGTGTAAACATCAATCACGCACGCACTCGAGCACGCACGCACATTCGCACACGCGCGCGTCCAAAGCGATCAAGATGTAGCGGCTGCACATTGCAAATCGCGCGATGTATAAAGGGACATAACTCTGGTGAAATCATGTCCATCGCCTCAAAGCTGTGATATACTGTACTAATTTGTCTTAAAACTGCGTGTTCATGAATGTTGATACTAAGATAGGTAGCCGTTTTCAGCACTGACATTTCAACAGCTGACACGACATCAGAACATACGTTAGTCCATGTTGATTCCAAGTCTACTTTCTGTATTAAAGCGAAACCTCTGTCCTAACCTGTGCTGAAACTAAGTTAACTAACCTTCCCTTACTCCCCAGATAACAGTCCAAAATCAGAAGAAATGTTGGCTAAAAACACAAGGTACTGTTATAGGTAGTAATATCTATGTTTGTATTGTGTCATATTAACGTGAGACTTACCACAATTACAACACCGTGAATCGACAGACTGTCCCCGCTCCACTTCCTGGTCGTCGTCGTGTGTGTCACTCGACATCTATTCATTCACGTTATATACTGACGACGGGTATGTGCTCGTTTCAAAGTACAAACACTTGTTTATAATAACTTTTCAAGTCTCTGGAATCAACATAACACATATAATGAGTCTTTCGATTAGGCAATTTTCTGAAATATATGTAATGTGAACATCTTCAATTGATATTTAAATCAAATCGTTGGTGAGTGTGTTACCTGGTTGTTTTGAATATAAATCGATGCTCATTTTTGTGTGTATACGGGTTTATTATATTTGTTTCTGTACTTGACTGGGTATTTTAATGAATTTTACTTGAGAAATCTCTTGTTTGTGTTTTTGGATGGTGAATATGAAGTAATAGGAAATTTTATGCCCTATTATTTTATCTGACGGACCTCCCCTCTACCCTACCCGTCCCACCCTATCTGACCACCCTCCCTCCACCCTACCCGTCCCACCCTATCTGACGTCATTCCTGTTCACCCTACCCGTCCTACCTACTTTGAAGTCCCTCCGTCTACCCTACCCGCTCCACTCACTCTGACGTCCCTCCCGTCCATCCTACCCGTCCTTCCTACTTTCACGTCCTTCCCGTCTACCCTATCCGCCCCACTCACTCTGAAATCCTCCCGTCTACCATACCCGCCCCACCCACTCTGACATCCCTCCTGTCTACCCTACCCGCCCCACCCACTTCGACGTCTCCCCGTCCACCGTACCCACCCAACCCACTCTGACGTCCCCACCGTCCTCCGTACCCACTAGGGGTGTCACGATTCGGTTCGGTTCATCGAAAATCGGATCGATAGATGTACGATTCGATCTCGATTTCAAATGCATCCATTTCGCTTCGATTCATACAGTACTTACATTCTAATACTAAGAGTTTATTTCATCTGAAATCGTAAGAAATTATGTTGAAAATTCGCTTCTACAAGTGTGGCCATTGAGAGGGTATTCTCCATTGCCGGAGACATTGTAAGTGCCCAGAGGGTATGTCTTTCAAGTGAAAATTCCTTGCACCGAACATGATCATTCCAAATGACTTACAGTGACATTACAGTCACAATGAACACTTGACACCAAAGTTCGTGACTGAAACTTAATTTCATGATCACTTGTTCAGTGGGTATTTGTTGACAACATGTCTTGACAGTGTTCTAATGGTGCATTGTACCGATTTTTCAAAGTCTGCCAAATTAAACTGATTCTACAACAAATTTGACTTTGTCTTCAGCTTTGGTGAATCGAATCGAACGAATTGAATCGATAATCGTATCGAATCGAAGTGAGAGTGAATCGTTACATCCCTACTACTCACTCCTCCCACTCTGACGTCCCTCCCGTCCACCCTAGTCGCCCCAACCACTCTGACGTCCCTCCCGTCCACCGAAGCCGCCCCACCCACTTTGACGTCCCTCCCGTCAACCCTACCCGCCCCACCTACTCTGACGTCCCTCCCGTCTACCCTACCTGCCCCTACTCACTTTGACCCCCTCCCGTCCACCCTACTCGCCCCACCCCACTTTGACGTCCCTCCCGTCCACCCTAGCTGCCCCACCCACTTTGACGTCCCTCCGTCCACCCTACCCGCCCCAACCACTCTGACGTCCCTCCTGTCAACCCTACCCGCCCCACCCACTCTGACGTCCCTCCGCCCACCCTACCTGTCCCTACTCACTTTGACCCCCTCCCGTCCACCCTACCCGCCCCACCCACTTTGACGTCCCTCCTGCCAACCCTACACGCCCCTACTCACTTTGACCCCCTCCGTCAACCCTACCCACCCTACTCACGTTGACCCCCTCCCGTCCACCCTACCCGCCCCAACCACTCTGACGTCCCTCCCGTCCTTACTGGATATAATTGTTTCAGGTTCTGTATGAACACACTATCAGAAGCATAGACATCACCTATACTTTCACGTGTCCAAAGTGTGTGACGTGTCGATAGCTCCAAGACCTGAGACCAGAACACTGTTTCCCCGTTAAAGAATCAGTCCAGGAATCAGTCTGAAGTACCGTTCTCCTACGTTGTGATACCTTAATCATGCACTTTGACAAACTGTGTTTTTGATTACCAGGAGATCGTGTACGGGAAGAGTTACTTCCCCTAGACCAGAGCTCTGAAGGGATTGGTTGAATTTATCATTTTTCACAAAGGTTCCCTGTTTTGGATGGAAGAGTATTAGTGTCACAGTCTAATAATATCCTCTCTGTAGAAAATGGATGAACTCGACGTCTTAGGTGATAGTCGTAGTGGTTTAAGGGAGGGTAATTCAAGTAGGTAATCTGATCTGATAGGTGTCGGTGACGTGAGTGGGTGAGTGAGAGTAGATTATGTCGTTTTTAGCAATTTGCCAGCGATTTCACAGCAGTGGACACCAGATATAGGCTCCACACATTGTACCCATGAATCGAACCTGGGTCTTCAGCGTGACAAGCGAATGCTTTAACCACTAGACTACCCCACCACCTTTTATGATGATTTCAGTGAGTGGTTGGTTCCCAGCTTCCCAAGCGTACTGTATAAAGCAACTAGTAGGATCGATCGTGTGGTCAAACTCACAGACTAGTTTGATGAATGTCATCCTATACAAGGTACTGATGTCATGTTAATCACTGGATTGTCTGATCCAGACTCGGATATTTTCGTGTTGTCAGACTTTCAGCTTTGTTTGATGCATGTCATCCTATACAAATTGCTCACTGATGTCATAGGCCAGACTGGGAACTTTTTGTGCGGTCAGATTTGCTAACTTGTTTGATCAATGTCATCCTATTCAAATACGTCAGTGATGTAATGTTCATCACCGGATTGTCTGGTCCATACTCGCGATTGGATATCTTCAGACTATTTTAACAAAACTGGACTATTGCTTGGCGAGAGATTGGGCAATAAAGACAACCAACCTTGAAGAATTGACAACGAAGTGACAAGTGCCTGAGAAATACTTCTTTGGTTTCTCTCAACTTTTCACACACAGAGAGTTCCTGGTTAGAATTGGTCCTAATTCTTGTTGTGTACATCACAACCAGGCTCCGGGATCATAAAAGTAACTTGTGTCTATGTTTTGTTTTAACTCTTAAGATGTAGACTTAATCAAGACACTATTCGTGCTCAGCAAAATATGAACTCAAATATCTATCAAGATCCCTTGGCCAGGAACCTGATACTGTTCCACAGAGCGATCTAAGCTCTAATTTTTATCAAAAATAAATCGTAGCGCTGTTTGTTTTGTACAACGTCACATTGCTCCTCGGAGGTGATTAAGTATAATTTTACTCTGCTTTTAGCAATATTCCAGCTATATCACGGCGAGGGACACCAGAAATGGGGTTAACATATTGTAAACTCGTGGAGAATCGAACCCGCATCTTCGGCGTGGCGAACGAACGCTTAAACTGCTAGGCTACCCCACCACCCTGTCCCACACAGCGATCTTAACCCTTATGTCTTCGTGACTTCCATACAAGGTCTAGGCTCTGTGGTAGGGAGTGCTTGTACAACCAATATACAGGAGATGGATTGCAGTTATTCAGAAAAATAGTGGCCACATAGGTACTTCTGTGGAGTGAGTGAGTGAGTTTGGGTTTAGCAGTATTCCAGCAATATCACCATGGGGAACTCGAGAAATGGGCTTTGCACATTGTACCCATGTGGGGAATCGGCGTGACAAGTGAATGATTTAACCACTTGGTTACCCCACCACCCTGTCCCACACAGCGATCTTAGCCCTTATGTCTTCGTGACTTCCATACAAGGTCTAGGCTCTGTGGTAGGGAGTGCTTGTACAACCAATATACAGGAGATGGATTGTAGTTATTCAGAAAAAAGTTGGACACAGGGTAACTGCTGTAGAGTGAGTGAGTGAGTTTGGGTTTAGCAGCATTCCATCAATATCACCATGGGGAACTCGAGAAATGGGCTTCACACATTGTACCCATGCGGGGAATCGGCGTGACAAGTGAAAGCTTTAACCACTTGGTTACCCCACCACCCTGAACTGATGTGGATGCACACTGAACATCAAAATAAGTTCTGTCTTCCTGGAAGTAAAAGCGTTAAACCTGGTCCAATGTATGGCCACATGGCGTAACGTCAGTACGAAGAGGTCAGCATGCATTTATTAACAACACGCAGGCAACATAAAACATAGCAAATACGATTCTGAATTTCACTGAATGTGCTATATTGCACAATGTTTATTGAATATTCATAATACATAAACATTACTGTAGAAGTGCCGAAAAGCATATCAATGCGATTTTACGGATAGATAGTTCATGAGTCGCACTTTAGATTATTTTGGAATAACTGCATTTTGTCGTACCATCATGTTAAACCACATTGGACCTGGCAAAAATGAAGAATAATATGATAATAATGGATGTTTGTCACTGTTTTCTTCATCAACGCTAGTCTCATCTCTGTGATTAAAACTATTTGTTATGAAACATGAGATCCAGTGTTTCGTCAATGTGCTAACTTTAAGAATTACATGAAAAGCCATAAACAGTACCTGAAGTTGGCTTGTAACAGATATTGTGTTGTGTGATCGAATTATGTCCGTATACTCTTCACAAAAGCCTGAACCTGAACTTCAAATTTAGATAGGAAGTATAAGAGTTAACAAATGTTTCCAAGACAGACATCTTATGAACGCACAGCCATGTCTTTTTATCACCGCCCCTAAACACAATGCATGGGATGCACGTGCACAACGCAGTGCCCCATACACGTGCATCCGGTGTCATTCTGGATTTTGACGGTTTTCACATCATACACCAATCATCTTTTAAGAGCTATTTCTGTACAAACTACTATGGCCATAAGTTTGTGTAAGTGGTGATGCACTCTCAAAATGTCCATTATCATCAACATTGATTGCTCCGATATATCTCCCAGCTTTATCAATCGTAAATTAAAAATAATATTCACCAACTTTTTGTAAGAGTATATTTGAAACACGAATCACTTGTTAAATTTGAATACCTTTACATATCGCTCACATGTAACATACACAAACCCGTCCCCATCAAGACAGATACCACAAGGATATTCCAGACCATCCTGTTGTGTGAGGACATCTCTGACAAACTGCCCTGACTCTGTCAGCTGAATCACCTTGTGGGAGACGCGGTCTACAAACAGGATATCCCCAGTGCTTGTTGTTGTGATACCCAATGGCCATCTCAAAGCTCTGTCCCCTGTGGGTGTGTAGGTGAAAACAGCTTCTCCTTCCCTGGTCACAGATACGAGGGATTTTACTGATCCTTTACTAACTATCAAGTTGTTATTACTGGTGACATGGATACAGTTTGGATTCTTTATGACACCCGTGTTGATAGACTTCAGTATCCTCCCTGTCATGTCCAGTATGTCCACATAGTGAGACTGTAGTTTTGTACCTGCCACCACCAGCTGTGAAGGACTCAGACAGGCTAGAGCGAAGTACCTTTTACTTGTTTTGATAGTTGACAACAATACAGGATCTGGAGTAACATCCACTGTAACTATTTCCTGACTGCCCGGAAAACTGACAGCTATCCGACTCTCATTTAGCTTTGCTAGTTGATAAGGACTATAGGAAAGTAGTAGATGATTACTTAGTGTGTTTGGTTTTGATGTGTGATATGTTTTGATGCTTTTGTTATTGTAGTCCGCAACTACTGTTACTTTTATACCCTCAACAGTCAACACTGTGACGTCATACAATTCAGGATACCTGATGTCATTATCTGCCTTACAGTCAATAGTGTGATGTAGAACAGGGGTAGACTGGTGGTCACTCACACCTCTGACAACTTCAACCTTCCCTAGCTGTAGTTCATCCACTGCTTTACTCAGCTTGTCCATGTCGTGAGTAAATACAACCCTTCCTGGCGCTGGTCGGTTGTCCCTGTCTCTGTTGTCTGTCGACTCCTCACCCACCGACTCATAGATGGCATACATGTCCACCTCACAGTTGGACGTGACAGCTTTGGCTGTGAACTCATACTGTTGCTGGTACATCTGCAGCTCAATCTCCTGGGATTTTATATCTGCTTGTAATTCCTGTAATTGTTCATCGGAAGATCGGTCGACTTTATCAAGGAGTTGTTTCTCCTTCCGTAAAATCACTTCTACCACTTTCTGACGTAATTGTCTGATTTCATCTTTTATAATTTGCGCATTGGACTCTATTTCTTCAATTTGAGATTTCCTGAAAGTAATTCTCTTTTCTGAAGTTGTCATTTTGATTTTCAGTTCTTGGGTTTGATTTGACAGGTGTTCTCTGACAACAGGCGTCATGTTATTTAAAGTATCAACATCGTCACATTTCCTGTGTTTTATACTGCAGCATGTATGACAAATGGCCACCCTACAATCCTTACAGAACAACTTAATCTGTTCGTCTTTGTGGAGTTTACACATGAGGCGTTGCTTGGCTTTTCTTTTGGTAGTATCAGACAAACCCACAACTTCATGGTCACGTGACATTGGCATCATGTTGTGCATCTCCAGACATCCATCACAGAAGACATCGTCACAGACGGAGCACCACGAGGTGGCAGGAGTTGTCTTCCCTTGTACTTTGCAAACACTGCAGATATTTACATGGGCCGCTGTAATGGCAAAGAACAAGCTGTTTTTGTTCTAGATAAAGGAACACATATATAAGTGTATTGAAATTTCCTAGAATCAGTTACATTGTACAATAATTAAATAATTAACTTTGATAGTGTTGGAAATTGAATTTCAAGATAATAAGAATGTGAGAAGAATCAATGCAAATGTCAATAATAAATGTCGACTGATGTAATGAGTTGACAGGAGACCAAACACCAGAAAAATTAAAATTGTGTCAAATGAAAATATTTCATAAATCATTCATTGAGTGTATATATTCATTCAATCTTAAAATTACAACAAAACACAATTTTTACATATTTCCACAACATTTAAAAATAATCATTGAACGTCAAGTGTCAATTCGTTACCTTTGCTCCCTGGTCCACATTCATCCATCAGCCCCTGTATGACGTGGCTTGGTTTCAGCTGACTGACCCACTCCTCCACTGGACTGTCAGGGGTGGTCACCTTCGTCAGTTGTCTACAGGAGGGACATGGGATGGACTTGGCTTGTATTGCTTCAGGCTGTGTGTTGGTGTATTTCAACAGACAGGACTTACAGAATGTGTGATTACACTGAAGTGTGGCAGGGTCTGTGAACACCTCCGTACAGATGACACAGGTGAGGTGGTTGTCTGTCAATATTTTGGCAGCCGCCATTATCTGAAGAGGAATGCACGGTTTAAATATATATAAATGCGGCTTTTGCAGTTTTAAAGAGAATATGGTCTAAAACAATAAAACTGTTTTGCCTTCTTGCAACGTTTAAATGTAGGCAACATACCGACATCATAAGGCGTAATATCTAAATAAGACATGCGCAGTGAGAATATAACTGACGACAGAAGACAGCTCCTGGGACGAAAGATATTCTACATTCTTCAGTGCCGCTGATGTGAAAGGGGGATAACTCTTGTGGCTTTAATTCATATGTTTATTAACAATACACAGTGAGTATATTCGCAGGGGGTATTCGACTGTACATGAAAACCTTTGCAACAACCCATTTTCCACTGTACAGTTTTTCAGGGACAACCCAGGCTTCACGTTCACGGTAATTACAGACAATATTTTGAATAGAACCGGCTTAACGTTTTTGTGTCCAAAGATGAAGCCTTCTTGTACCCTTAACTACTATATTTATGAGGTGACATTCATTCATCCTCTTTTACCGGATGATTTACTGTCGCATTTCAGATCACGTGATCGTGCCTTACGAAATATTATCTAAATCTAAATCTGTCAATCAAGGGAATATAGATGGTTTATTTCATACAATTAGACCTTTTCCATGCAGGCATAAGGCATATTTATTTTATAAATGCCCAATGCATGTATTGTGAAAGTCTCAAGCCTTTGTTTTGACTGAAACCAAGCTGTACGCTAAATGGTCGTTGCTACTGCGTCAGGTTGTGGGTACGGGTAGTTGCGCCTTTGCAGAGTGACTGAGTTCTGTGATAGGTATTCGGAATATGTCATGTCTTGCATGCTTATTAGATGTAACATGAATAATGGTCATTATATGAGGTGGATAATTGCGACGTTTTGCAGGTAAATTTGAAGTCATAATTATGCACATGGTTTAGAACCAGTTATCCAACAACTGTTTTACTAATTACATCACAGCTACGTCATATGTTTTGAACACTCATTCAGGAAAATAAATCGTGCTATACTAAGTTTAACATACGGGTCGATGTGGAATTATCTCTTGTCTAAATGATAAATACCCGTTTGCTTTAAACGGTACGGTGTACTGCATGGCTTAAAGTCTTTCAGAAATGGATGTTGAGGCCCTAGACGAGTCTTGCATTCCCTTAAATTCGTCACATGTTTTCACAAGTACCCCGATTAAAGCTAAAACTACGACACGCCTGTGCGATAGATGCGGGCGAAGCTTCAAAACTAAGTATGGCTTGTAACTTCACTTCAGCATCCACAAGAACATATGAAGTTCCGAATGTGTTGTATGTAATAAGAAATTCAAACAACTGTGGAGTTACAACTCTCATGTAACTCAACATCATAGTTTAAGACCAGAGAAGTGTCCAAGTTGTAAGAAATCGTACTTGCCAGAGAAAGAACCTGAGCGTCATCGCAAGATCTGTTCGAATAAGGATGATGCCATGGATTAGGATGTCTGTCAGAGCGTCATGGCAAAGGATTACATGTATGAACACCACAACGGTAGAATGTACAGGTGCCATACATGTAATAAAACCTTTAAATGGCGATCATCGCTACATTATTATGAGAACAACGTACACAATGAACAATGAACACCTGCACATATACATATAGATATCATTTATCTCTGATAGCTCAAGTAAACAGTCGTCTGCTCTATGTTCGTGTCGCTGCAGTGCATATATAAGTTGAGTTTTACTGTTATCGACGTTCGGGCAGCGTTTGATCAGAGAATATTTTTACAGACTATCTTATAATAAACAACCTATGATCATGTCACATTGTACCAAAATATTAAAATGACGTAAATTTCTCGATTCTGACCTCCATGCAGATTTTTACATCGATAACCCAGAATATAAATTTGGAGTGCACATGTTTTGGATCATTTCGCAGGTTCGATCCGTTGTTCGTCCATTCATCATTAGAATTAAAATATTCGTTGAAATGATTATTGGTGTCAATCACACATTGAATATTAGACAATGAAGATACACTCGAAGATTTCTGATAACAATTAAATTCAGTGACTAAAGCATGGTCATTAGGGCATTCAAAGTCACAATTATTTTAAAAGACCAAGGTGCTAGGTGCTTACAAGTTTGTTGTCTTTCCTGAAAAATATCCCTATTTTTTCTGAGGCATTATTTAGAAAAATAATTTTCACGTGTAATTGAAATGGGCCTCGAAGTCCTATTAAAAATACTCACTTGATTGATTCTGATATTATAGATTTATTCTATCTTTTGTTTGCGTAGAAATGCAAAACGTTTGAGAGACATATTTTTGGAACGTTGCGCAAAACGTTACTTTGCATCAAATATAAGTTTCGTTGTAAATCGCTAACGCGTAAATTATGATTATTGACTAAGAAGATTCAAAAGGTTTAGAAATATTATGAATAAACATTAAGAAACGACAGATATTAAATAGGAGATATGTATTTGAAATGATTATTACGTCAGAGGTGCCTGGACTTGAGGAAGTTTGGCCTAGGTGTATTGTGTACTTGATTGCTATGTTTAACTTGCCAGTTGTAGTTAACGAATCATGAATAGCAAATAATGGTTTCATAATATTGATGTTCATAAAAATTGCGATAGAATTATATACATCTTATGTTAAATGAAGTGACGTACATAACTTTAGTTGTATAACTGATGTCACGTTAACGATGGTTTTCAATTTTTGGATTAATATTTGGTTATTTCTCAGCAAAAGATTTTCTGCCCCTCAGTCCAAATATAAAGGAAATACAATTTCGATAGCCCTTTCGAATTCAGAAAGTCATGAAAACTTATAATGGAAATGCTACAATCCACATTTCGTTGTCGGACCTATAAAACATCTGTGGATGAGCAACAATAACCTGACAAATAATAGTCTAAAAGTCCGAAACAAGAGCACAATGGTAGCAGTGGAAAGTCGCCATCGGTAACAGGAGATATGTAGTATGCGTTTAGCCTGAAAATTAAAGAAAACCATTTGTAACAGGAATCTTATTACAATACATGCATCATTATCATACCAACTCTCCGTACAGTGCCATATTTATTCCCTGCAACTCCCCGCACAGTACCGGTGCCACAACCATCAGATCGTACAGTCTACATTTTGCCACGTTTCTCTCTAAGTGTAAAGAGATAAGCATTAAAACTTCACTCAGGACTTTGAATAAGACGAACTTTGTTGTAAAAGTCAACAGAAGCACCGTGTGGTCATCACTCGCGTAATATCAGGAGTAAAACAAGCTTATTTGCGATCGCTACGTTAGCTTCAGTCGGGGAGCCGCTTGAAATAGACATTTATGACAAGAATAGAAACATTATCATTATTATCTGATTCTAAATATGCCGATGTTGTATAAGCCGATGTGGTCATATTCAAAATGTTGCATTTATCAAAGGTGGGGAATACCATTAACTAACCGTTAACGTGAAGCCTGAGTTGTCCATGGAAAACAGTTCAGTGGAAAATGGGTTGTTGCAAAAGTGCAACATCCGGTTTTCATGTACAGTCGAATAGCTATTGGAAAGGGGAAAAAGTCGTTTGACCTTATTTTTATGCATATTTTAGTTATACATGTACACAACACTGATGGAAATGACTGGAGAAAATAGGAATAAAAATCCTATTCATTTTAAAATACACTGACCATTTATTGAGGATGGATACAAAAAAAGTTTTCCTGATTTAATTTAAAAAAAACCTAAACCCTGAGTATTGTTTTAAGCAAAGATCTGAATCATCTGATTGAAAATAGTTTGATTGAATCAAACCAAAAGTAGAAGAACAAAGTCGTTTCCATTACGGGTTAATTTCAACATGCATGAGGTTTTCTAAAAACTGTTTCATTTCCTAAAGGAGACAGAGTAACATGTGTCACTAACGGATGTCCGGGACTTCACCAGCTGAAAGAACTTGTTCACCCAAATATCCGTTCCGGGTTAATTCATTGTATTATTTTAAAACAGCCAGTATCAGATATATCTTTTGTATTGGTCATACGCTGTATAAATCTCGCCTATTTCGCTTGTTTCTAAATAGTGGAAGTACATCACAAAGTACTATTAGGAAATATAGGGGTGTTCTTAAAGTTAGTGAATGTTCAGGAACGCGTCCACACACGTTTGTAAACTGTCACATAATCAGAACCTACTCTCCTAGATGTATTAGGTTCTGTTAAATCTATAAGTGACTCACACACACGCACACGCACACGCACACGCGCCCGTGCCTGAACACACTCAAGCGCCTGAACACACACACATGCAGATCATTGAATATTTAAAGGGACATAACGCTGGTGACATCAAGTGTATCGCCACAAAGCCATGATGTACTGTACTGATTTGTCTTAAAACTTCGTGTTAATAAATGTTGATAACAAAAACACTCTGTAGAAGTGCACCAATGTGGGTAGCCATTTTCAGCACTGACATTTCAACAGCTGACACCTCACCGGTACATACGTTAGTCCATGTTGATTCCAAGTCTACTTTCTGTATTAAAGGGAAACCTCTGTACTAACCTGTGCGGAAACTAAGTGAACTAACCTTCCCTTACTCCCCAGATAACAGTCCAAAATCAGAAGAAATGTTTGCTAAAAACACAAGTTACTGTTAAAGGTAGTAATATCTGTGTTTGTATTGTGTCATATTAACGTGAGACTTACCACAATTACAACACCGTAAATCGACAGACTGTCCCCGCTCCACTTCCTGGTTGTCGTCGTGTGTGTCACGTGACGTCGCTTGGTTCACGTGATTCTCTGGAATCAACATAACACATATGATGAATCTTTCGATGAGGCAGTTTTCTGAAATATGTGTAATTTGAATATCTCCAATTTATTTTTAAATCAAATCGTTGGTGAGTGTGTTACCTGGTTGTTTCGAATATAAATCGATGCTTACTTTTTTTAGTGTATACGGGTTTATAATACTTTTTTCTGTACTTGACTGGGTATTTTAATGAATTTTACTTGAGCAAACTCTTTTGTGTTTTTGGATGGTGAATATGAAGTAATAGGATTTTTTAAGCCCTATGATTTTATCTCGCGGAAACCTACACTGCACGTTGTGTTGTTTAGTCAGTGTAGCGACTTTCTATCTTCAGGTACCCTTGCCCTACATGGAAAACAAGACTTGTATGTATGTTATTCCATTTTGTACATATAAAATATTCCAACAATGTATATCGTTTATAGTATCGTTTGATATCATGATCCATCTTTCTGTGAAATAAGGAATGGATCTATTTCTGTTAGAAATAAAATACATTTAAACATTAAAGAAAAGTGTCCTCCCTTGTTTAACAGCTGATAATGTGTCTGACTGGTACCATAATTACCGATACCATAATTGTTTTTTAACTGTTTGCGACTGTATCAAAACGTGTGTTATTTCTTGGGGCGGTGGGATAGCCTGGTGGTGAATCTGTTCGGTCGTCTCGCCTAATACCCGGATTCGATTCCCAAAATGGGTAGAATATGTGAAGCTTATTTCAGGTGTTCCCCGCCGTGATATTGCTGGAATATT